>NW_013952595.1:516312-517947 GCF_001266775.1 Austrofundulus limnaeus
GACTGAAGAAGTCTCTTGGAGGAGAGACAAAACATTTCACTAAAGAAGAACCCATCCAGATGACCTACTTATTGTTCTTTTTGATTCATCCAAAACAGTTTGGGTTTTGTCAAGAATGATCAACAAAACTGTGAAATGCTTTTATAATAGAAAATCGCAAAAACATTAAAGTAGCATTTTTTAGACCTAAAAAGGACTTTAATACAATAAATCATAAAATACTTAAACCTAAATAAATAAATGTACTTTTTTTCCCAAAAAGCTAAAAGTTCGCACTTATAAAAACAATATGTCAAACCTAATGGGATAAAAATCAACCTTTCAAATTTGCGTATTAGGTGTTCCACAAGGCTCTATTTCAGGACCAATTTTCTCCTGCTTTAAAAAAACAACAAACTACCTAAATGTTTACAGCTCTTTAAATTGCTTTGTTGCTGTTTTAAGTTATTTATAAATTCTATGGTATGAAATTGTAATTTTTTTTATTTTTAGTACCAATTGTATGCGGATGATGCCATTGTACTGTATCATCTGCAAATATTTGCTATCAACGAACGTCTCTACAATTGTTTGTTCTTAACTTTGAGGCTCATTCATAAAGTGTCTTTAAAATAATTTTAAAATAATGTGTGATGTGTTTATGTTGCAGTGCTGGTGTAGGAAGAACGGGCACCTACATAGTGATAGACAGCATGCTGCAGCAGATCCAGGATCAGGGGATGGTGAATGTTCTTGGCTTCCTGAAACACGTTCGGACTCAGAGAAACTTTTTGGTTCAGACAGAGGTAAACAAACACTTTTGATGGGGAATCCACCTTCATTTTAGAGACTTACWACTCAAAATAAACCTTCAAGCATGTTTATAATTAAGATTCAACAAGTCTATTGATGAACCTTTAGATTGCTCTATGAGGTGGCAGAAGTATTTTGTCTCTCCTTCCTACCAGGAGCAGTATGTCTTCATCCATGATGCTTTGGCAGAGGCCATATTGAGCCGGGACACCTTAGTCACCGCAGAGCTTCTCCACACGTATGTGTCAGGCCTCCTGACACCCGGTCCCACCGGCAGGACACGCATGGACAAACAGTTAAAGGTGTTTACCTGCTCAAATTCCTTTGGTTGTCAAATTCATTTCTCTCACTAAATGTTCTGAAAGAGACTTTTTTTCTGGTGTTTCAGTTAATAAGTCAGCGGCAGGCGAAGCATGCAGACTACAGCACTGCTCTGAAAGATGGCAACGCTGAGAGGAACAGAGCAAGAGCACTGATGCCTGGTGTGTGACACTAGATCAAACATATTACAATAATTTATGGTTGCTGATGAATAGTTTGGTTTCTGAGTGTGTTGTTTGTGGAAACTGACCTGTACCTCAGCTTCATTACAGATAATATTACATTTACAGGCACATAATCCCAAATGAATCTGTTGTGATCAAACTAACACCAGTTTTCAACAAGAAACCAACARTACATGCAGGGTCAAGAGTTTCTATAAACTTTGAGTTGCTGTTAAGAACATAAAACTCATTTCTTTTAAAGATCCACAAAACAACCAACTGAAATAAACAAAAATGGCCTTACATTAATATTTGTGTGTGTGTGTGTGTGTGTGTGTGTGTGTGTGTGTGTGTGTGT
>NW_013952595.1:518095-523470 GCF_001266775.1 Austrofundulus limnaeus
AGTGGCCATCATTACTTTAAGAAATGAAGGTCAGTCAGTCTGAAAAATTGGGAAGACTTTGAAAGTGTCCCCAACTGCAGTCGCAAAAAACATCAAGCTCTACAAAGAAACTGGCTCTTATGAGGACCGCCCCAGGACAGGAAGACGAAGAGTCACCTCTGCTGTGAACGATAAGTTCATCCGAGTCACCAGCCTCAGAAATGGCAGGTTAACAGCAGCTCAGATTAGAGAACAGTTCAGGTTAACAGCAGCTCAGATTAGAGAACAGGTCAGGTTAACAGCAGCTCAGATTAGAGAACAGGTCAATGCCACACAGAGTTCTGGCAGCAGACACATCTCTAGAACAACTGTGTGAATCAGGCCTTCATGGTAAAATAGCTGCTAGGAAACCACTGCTAAGGACAGGCAACAAGCAGAAGAGACTTGTTTGGGTTCAAGAACACAAGGAATGGACATCAGACCAGTGGAACTCTGCTTTGGTCTGATGAGTCCAAATTTGAGATCTTTGGTTCCAACCACCGTGTCTTTGTGCGACGCAGAAAAGGTGAACGGATGGACTCTACATTCCTGGTTCCCACCATGAAGCACGGAGGTGTGCCAGTGTGGAGGTGCTTTGCTGGTGRCACTKTTATGGATTTATTTAAAATTGAAGGCATACTGAACCAGCATGGCTACCACTGTACATCTTKCAGCGKCATGCTGTTCCATCCGGTTTGCRTTTWGTTGGAMCATCATTTATTTTTCAACAGSACAATGACCCCAAACACACCTCCAGGCTGTGTAAGGGCTATTTGACCAAGAAGGAGAGTGATGGGGTGCAGGGTTTCCCCTACATGTAATTGATCATGGTGCGCCGCCACAGCTAAATAAAAGCCGCCACACTTTCTGAATGAATTTTTAAAAAAATTTTTACATTTTTTTTTATCATCAACATAAAACAGGAGTTGACACAATCGTTGTTTAGTTTGTCCGAGACAACCTATTTTCGTTTCGACAACCAGATCCCGCCTCCCCTTAAGCTTTCCTCCACGGGTGTTCGTCATTGTAAAAATAAAMGAGAAAAAAAACTTGTTAAAGCCGTCTTGGGATTAAWCTGACGGTTCTTTCCCCCAGTAAAAAGAACCACAGTCAAACTTTTACCCAATCAGAACAGAGCAGGGCGGGCCGTGCCGTCAGACGTGGGTGTGGGTGGGTRGSTGGTCAGTCTCACTCAGCTCAGGTGAACACCTCCTGGGAAAGCCCTCAGTGTTTCCTGGACTATTTTCCACCGAGGTATTTTAAATATATTATATTTCTAAAAGCACGTTGCAGTATTTCCCCTGTAACACCGTGTGTTCACGAGCACAACAAACTGCGACAGATCAGCTGACTGTTTTTAAAGCGAGGGGTGAGAGCCAGTTTGACCGCAGCCACTGAACCTGTCCACTTGCAGCGCAGCTCCGACCAGCCCGGGACTTCAGAGTCCACGTCAACCCCTTCAGACAGTTACTTGTATAATGAGCATCAAAAATCAGTAATTTTGCGCAAAAAATCTGTATTAATCACACGCAAGTGGGGTGGAGGTGCAGGCGGACTTCAGCCGCGCGGGGTGGAGAGGTGGGGGCGGGGCGCACCGTGGCTACGTTTGACTTTGATCTTCCTCTAAAATCACAGAGTTCTCTGAGTCAGCTTCAGGTGTCTGTAGTTAATCATAATATCTTCTAAATTTAACCAGGTGTTTCAATGCCTTTAAATTAGCCACACAATCATTTTACTGGAGAAACTTGTCAGTTTGGTTAAAAAAATGGTAAAAATAAATTATTTTTTTTTCTGTGCAGAGAACTTCCTCTGCTATAATTTTTTCAAATAAATATATCAAAGCTCCTCAAATGAAAACACTAAAATGATAGAAAAGATATTTAAAAACCTCTTTCCTCAGAAAGTCTTCAGTCCTAAGAACACTAAACTGTAACTTTTAATAAGGTCATGTCCACAGTATACTCCTATTTAAATGAAAATGTTTGACCTGTAAGCAGAAAGCTTATGTATGTCGGATGTTGATTTTTGGTCTCTATTTCAGAGAGGACAAGGAGGAGAAGTTATCCTCAAGCAGCTCCTAAAACTGTCAACCTGCTGACTGAGAACATTTGTATACAGTAAACTTTGTATACATAACAATATACTTATTAAATTAAATCTTAATTTTCATTTAACGCCCCCACGGCGCTCATGAGAGGTCACCATGCCACCACGGTAAAAAAAATTCCTAGGGGAAACCCTGGGGGTGCTGCCACYGGACCTGAACCCATTCGAGATGGTTTGGGGTGAGCTGGACCGCAGAGTGAAGGCAAAAGGTCCAACAAGTGCCAAGCATCTCTGGGAATTCCTTCAAGACTGTTGGAAGACCATTTCAGGTAACCACCTCTTGAAGCCCATCAAGAGAATGCCAAGAGTGTGTGAAGCAGTAATCAAAGCAACCTAGAATATAAGACATATTTTCAGTTGTTTCACACTTTTTTAAGTATATAATTCCACATGTGTTAATTCATAGTTTTGATGTCTTGTCATGAAAATAAAGAAAACTCTTTGAATGAGAAGGTGTGTCCAAACTTTTGGTCTGTACTGTACAGTATATGCTTTTTTATCTGGTGGGGGCTATTTTTGACCATTTTCCCAGTACACACAGCCTGGTGAGGACCCAYTGTTCCTTGTGGGGACAAAAGCCCGGTCCCCATCAGGGGAAATACCGTTGGTGGGTCAGGGTTTGGGACTAAGGTGTGAATTGAGCTTAGGTTAGGGTTCGGGTCAGTAGTTTTTTTACGGTATTGAAATGACTGTCAAATGAATAGAAGTTAATGAAAAGTCCCCATGAGGATAGAAGAACAAATGTGTGTGGGTGTGTACCTAGATTTGGTTACGTATTAGGACCATTTCTTTTAAACACCTTATTTGTGAGGACCAGTAGTCCTTTTGGTGACCAAAGATCGGTCCTAATATGGATGAACAACGTTTTGGTGTAAGGGTTCGGTTTAGGACTAAAGTTAGGGTTATGTATTGGGAGTGATTAAGTTTAGGGTAAGGGTGAGGCTACAAAAAGGAATACATGGTCTTAAAAAGGACTGAAACACAAACTTTTATGTGAATTTATTCAAATACATTTTTTTAAATTAAGGACGTCAGTTTTGCATTAAAATTCCTTTTACGTTGTATTTTGTTGCCATGTGTTATTTTGTGTGTGTGTGTGTGTGCGTGCGTGCGTGCGTGCGTGCATGCGTGCAGTGGAGAGATCGAGAGTTTCTCTGACAGCTTCAGAAACAAACTCCACAGGCTACATCAATGCCTCTTATGTTCTGGTGAGTCCACTTTCTGCTACTTTGTTTAAAGCTGGGATGACATTTAGTGGGGACAGTTTGGTAGAGATATCATCAACATTCCAAAACAAAAACATTTAAACATCCAGGCCAAGTGCTGGAAATGAAATGAAAAGAAATTGCACGCTCTGTCGAGGTCAAGCTKTAAGTGCTTGTATACTAAAATGGATAAAAAGGTCCTTTCTCCAGAAGGAGTTTGCAAGATCTGCCTTGGCTCAGTCAGTCCACTGACAGCCATTCGTTTGATTCTACCCAGTCTGGCGGCTGCCTTTGATTATTTTTCTAYGTTTGTTGTGACTTGCTGCTATAAAAATTAACTGAATTGAACCAGGGGGGCTGACTGGTGTCCATCCATAGACACATACAAGTGTTCTCTTGTTAAGACTGAACCAGAGTGCTGTCTCAGGAGCAGGACACAGGATGTAACCAAATTCTGCCCAAAGGAGACAATGTTTCTCTTGCTTTGTCAGTACATATGTTTAGTATTTACTGATGATGTGTGCCTGTATGTATTTTATAACTAACACATATTTAAACAGGGCTACCACTGCAGTAAGGAGTTCATAGTGAGTCAGACTCCTCTGAGCAGCACGGTGGAAGATTTCTGGAGAATGATCTGGGAACACCAAACCCACACAGTTGTCTGCCTGCCAGATGCACACAATCAGGTATAACTTACACACACTCGACTTTATCTGGGATGTATAATGACTCAGCATWTTCACAACAATCTTGTGTTTTTTCTTTAGAGTGAAAAGAGGGATTGTTGTGTCTACTGGCCAAGCAAAGATCTACCACTGAGCTTTGACAGTTTCACTGTGTCGCACTGTGGGGAGCAGCACATACATCTGCCTAATGAGGAGAGACTTTTGGTGCAGGATTTTACTGTGGAGTCTAGTCAGGTAACAAACATAACTGGTCTGGTTGATTATTTCTGTTGTAAMAATGCTACTACCTGATGGCAACTTACTATTTATACTTGTTTGTGGTTGTTTCTTAGATTGGATGTTTAAAGTCTGATAAAAAAACTAGACAATTTAAAACTGTATCCAACAAGGGCCTGAGTAGCATGTGGAAGAACCATACACAGCCACAACAGCCTAATGCTGCTCACCAACCTGGTCACACATTCTTCAACCAGCGTTTGCTTCACATCAGCCAATGTGGTTGTTAGAATAAACATCACGCTTATATGATCCCACAGGTGTTGAGTAGGGTTGAGCTCAGGACTGTGTGCAGGTCATTCCATCTTCTCTATCCCGATTCTGGAGGTCGTCTCTGATGACCCCCCGCTCTGCATGGATGAATGTTGTTCTTTTGAGGGATAGATTTCAGTTCCAGACTGTGGAGGTTTGGGATTTCCACTGTTTGCACATATGTTTTGACATTGAGTACCTGCTCATCAGCACCTGAGGTACTAGAAGCTCAAAACAGCAGGCAATAGCAAAATAACCAGCTTGGCAAGTTTTTCCATTGGCGCAACCCACAAACCCAACTCAGCTGCTCAACCAATGTTAACCAAAGGAGTGTCCTGRTACCAGTTTTTCCTCAAACTCAGTACTTCAGTTTGAGCACTCGCCAATACCGAGTACTGATACCGAGTACTTACTGAGTTAGAATCTAAACACATTGGGCCTCATGCAAGAACCGTTCGTACGCACAGATTTGTTCTTCAGTTGTGCGTACGAGTGATTTAGGAGAAGTTGTGGCATTCACCAATGTTTTCATATTCTACGATTTTTTTCAGATACGAACAAAAATTTCGAGTGGTCCAGACCTGTCGTATATTTTACGAGCAGTCAGTCTGCTGTTATCCAGACGGGTTTTCCTCCCTAATAACTTTATATTTCGTTAGTTTGAAGATATTTTGAGTTGAAAATAAATCACACTCCATAATTATGTTGACAATAGGCTATTCTGCTTGAATTAGAGTTATAATTTTAAATGTAACTAGAACTGCAAAGCAGTTATGACCGGGGTCCAAGCCCTTTTATGCATGTCAGCCTTTGTCATGTTGTTTGTAGC
>NW_013952595.1:523842-531143 GCF_001266775.1 Austrofundulus limnaeus
AACAAGTGGTTATATTTTGTTAGGGCATCATTTGGGACCTTCTGGCAGAACTGGAAATCATCATGGCCTGAACTCCTGGTGCATTATGTTTTTTTTGCGATTTTATTTTGAAATGTAAAAACCAAAGAATGACACATAAAACCGGATTGATTTTCTTTACTTGTATAACCTTTTTTTAACATGTGAGTGACAAACTTTTCACTCGAAATGTAAACTGTAACATGGTTTTGGTTATCGGAGCATTTTGTACAAGTATGTGTAAAAAATGCTGAGTCACTGAGTTAAACCGTCTAAGCTGAAATTATAAAGCTTTCCAAGATTTTTGTTTGCCAAGACACGTTGTTACAACAAAGACATAATCAACCCAACACAAACATTTAACATTTTATGCTATTTTTATACACATTATTTTATATGTATGAAACATAGTCTTTTTCCTTTTGCTTCGACTTGTTTCCTGAAAGGATGACTGCGTGTTCAACATGCGTCATTTTAGCACCCCCTGCTGGCCTAATCCAGACAGTCCCATCAGAAACAGCTTTGATCTCGTCAGCGCAGTCAGAGACCACAGCAGACACGTACAGGGACCTGTAGTCGTCCACGATCCGTGAGTAAAACAGGATTACTCACCTGCGTCCACCTGCTGGAGGCTCAATGTGCGTTTCTGTTTGTGTGCAGTTTGGGAGGCTCTACATCGGGCCTGTTCTGCGCCCTCTCCACCCTGTTCAGTCAGCTGGAGCAGGAGGGAGCGGTGGATGTCTACCTGGTGGCACGAATGACCAACCTGATGAGGCCGGGAGTTTTTAACGATATTGTAAGAACCGACACAGAACCAGCTGAGGTGGATTTTACACGATTGTTGCAGTGAAAGTGTGATTTAATCCCCCACAACAGGAGCAGTACCAGTATCTGTACCGAGCCGTCCTGAGCCTAGTGAGCAGCCAGGAGGACCAGAAAGCCCTGCAGAGTCCAGAGACCAACGGATCCGTACCACTGGGCCAGTCCAACGTTGCAGAGAGCCTGGAGTCACTCATGTAGACCCAAACTCTGACCTGTTGCACAAACACCCACTTTACACGTTGTCAGGGTCACAGCTGTGGAAAGTGAGCCTCCTAATGCTTTAATACACATCTTTACTCWCTGGAGTCATTTTAAAAGGAACAACCCACAACAACTCTTTTGTTTTTCCAAACAGGAACTTTACTGTTAATGAGTTAACCTTATCCTAGGCTTTTCTTTTTTCATAAATCCCAACTGTGCACGTCTGATAGGTTGGAAAAATTAAAAATGACTGATTAACACAGTATCAGTTCTGGCATAATCAGACACCAAATTAACGTACAGCAGGAAAGTAAGAACACGAATCAGCAAAAAAGAGAGAAAAAGAAAAACTTTATTTTTAAGTATATTTTTACATCTGGAAAATTTCCTATACATTTACATGAAGGGGGTGTGGCTTCAAAATTGTACTGCAGCAAGCCACTAGGAGGCACTTGTTCTTTGTGGCTTCAGCTTCTTGGTTCTGGTCCTGACTCTAGTTTTAATATCCAGTGTCCTCGTGCTTTGTACACCTGAATTAAGCCAGCTTTTAAAAACTAATTAGTCTCTGGATAAACTTTTGATCTTTAAATCGTAACAACCACAACCTGCAGACATATTGTTCCCAACAATGGCAACTCACTCTTTTTTTTTTCATTTTTTATTGTTTTGTTTTTGACTGTAAATACAAAGCTTTTCAGAGGTAATAAAATAGCAGACTATTTTACACATTTTCACTTTGTACCACAGAAACAACAGAGCTGTTTTTTAGTTTTCTCTACATCTGTCTTGATTTTTCCTGTTCTTGTTTCCACTAAACTTTGATCATGTCTTGAAATGATTAAAAACTAAATGGAGAAAGTGGGGAAAAAACTAATTTTAAGAAAATGTTTATCGAACTTAAAAAAATAAAAAATATTTCTTACTGTTTTTTGATTTGCCATTAACGTGGATGTTTTCGCCACCTAGTGGCACAACAAGGGTATTTCAGCTGACTATTTTTCCTTTATATTTTATATTTTTAGTATAACTCAGATGTGCTTTTTTTATAAAAAGAAGAAAAGAATATAAGTTGAAAAAATATATTTGGAGATGTAAAGGCGTATTTTGACGCAGAACCAAAAAGGCTAAACATCTATGAAGAATGGCTTTTCTCAAATATTTTCGGAGACATTTTTAAATCGTTAACCCTTTTATTATCTTTAGCTGCTTTTGACTTCCTGTCAAGAAATTTCTGAATAAGGTAGGAGTTAAAATAGAATAGCTAAATGACCTCTATACTTAATAAATAAGACAAATTATTATTTAACACATTTACGTTTTATGCTTTGCACACAAACCAGCTGAAATTTGAGTTCAAATTATTCTTATTTAGAAAAATAACCAGAATTAATTTTTTATTTTGATCTGATTTTTGTTCATTCATGTCTCCTTGCCAGTGCCTTTTGTAAACCACATCACTGTACATTAAACTTAATGCGCCAAAATWTGAAGCTCACACAATGCAGATGTTTTATTTACTGTAAAATGATGTTTAAAATATAACATTTAATTTGTTCCCATCAATATGAGCAAAAAAAAAAAAAGAACCTAACTATTATTCAGGTGAGAATATTCACCGTTAAACATTTTCAGTTTGAAGTCCCGACCGGAACATTTTGCTATGACTGTTTCAAAAATCATCGATCTGTGGTTCTGATCGGTTTAACTGGCATCAAACCCATTCTGTGTAAATATTCCTAAATACTAGAAAAGGCCAAAATGACTGTGTTTATACTGTACYGCTATATATTTTCTATTTTACTATACAAGGCGATTTTCTAGTCATTTACACAAACATAACAGTGGGTTCGATTTGATACGTTTAGCCTGAAAATATTGATCTTGAAAATAGTTTTAACTGTTTGTTCTGTTTTTATCTGTAGATTCATGTCTTTTTCTCCAGTCAAATGCTGGAGGACTGGAAATGTAAACAGGATTAAAGAGTTCTTTCAAACTTGACTTTGTTTTAATTTTTGCTCGTTCTGTATTTTGAGATCATTTTACATGAAGCATAAAAAAGTTAAGCTTGTGATGTATGTTACATGMATGTAAGGTTCAAGATGCTTTTCGTGTTGCATATGGTAAAGTTTAAGTGTACTACAGAGATATTGCACGACGGCCCGTGGGCCACATTCGGCCTGTTTTTGACTTGTACAGTAGAAGCTTAGTCATCGTCGACATATCCTGAGCACGAACTGATTTTATCGAAATTTTCAGAAATAACTCACAGAAAGTACTTTTCCAACTGATTACCTTTTTAGAGTCAACCCAATTYGAGATGACCGCCACGGCCAGCTGACTTTAAAAAACAAAACCAACTCCAATTTTAGTTTGTGCGTAACGTAACATTCAAGGTTAGACTGAAACGATCACTACAAGAGTTTATAAAGACTGTCAGGAACAGGGGCGGAGCTAGACATTTTTGCATGGGGTGGCTCAGCAGTGGCCAAGGTGGTTTTTAGGGGGGCACATACAAATTAATAAAACTACTTAGGATTTGAAAATTCAAGATGGCCTCCACAGCTAACGTCAAATGACTAATGTATTTGTTTTAAGAAATATTGAGCTGAAATTTTGTCGTACCTAAAAATGATTWAAAAAAAATGTTGATTGTGAGTCCTAAATAAAACTGACAATGTTAATTTCACTAAGCCATAAGGCTATAATTCAGCTATTTTTAAACACAYATCTGAAAATTAGCGAAGTTGCTAAGAAAACATTGTTTGCAAAATCTGGTTTTAAACACAAAATCCAAAATGGCTGCCAAAGCTAATTTCAAATGGCAACAACCCAGACATTTTTTTAGAAATAGTGAGCTGAAATTTTGAGAAGGCAACCAAGAGAAATCTCCAYGACATACTTAAGTTGCAAAAAAATGCTTCTCATTGTATGGCCATCTTTGAAATGTCACATGCAAACCTCACCCCACATGTCAATCATTTGTTGCTGGCACCTGGGTGGCCAAGCACTGCTAACAGAAATGTGGTTTTATAGCTTGCATGTGTCTGTTCAAAGTTGTTACTATCAGACTACAGATGTATAAATCTGTGAACATTTATAAAGAAGTAATGCTGAAGCCTTATTTTCTGGGTATCCCAGTATGTCATAGAGAAACAAAGCAAAAGTGAGAGGAGGATACTTTGCTTATTGTTAACAGACTGAGAGAGACAATTAGTTATTGTGCTTTTATTTTGACATGAATACATTTTGTGGCAGTGATTGACCTTTACATGACATCATAGCCAAGACAAATAATCCAAAGCACAATTACCAAATGTTATCAAAGATTAAGTCAAACCAAAAAATATATATATATATTTATATATACTTATGCATATTTGTCATTTAACATTAGCAGTCACTGAAGATAAAGTGTATACAGTGCATTAAAATAAACCTCATTAGTGAGATGATGAGGGACCACTTGGTCTTCATCCGCTTAAAAAGAGGATTTATTTACAATTTTTCTGTTACAATGTTTTCAAAGACTCACAGCTGCATCTCTACACCTGTGAAACTCCAAAAGTACTGGCTGTGTTCACATGCACGCAAAACTTCAAGTAATTCACGTTTCCTAAATAAATCTGTTTATGTTGCTGATTGGTCAGATTACTTGTAGACAAACTATTTTAACATTCTAGTTGGTTGAAATGAGCACAAATAATTCATTACAAATGGTTTCCAGCTTCAGATTTTTTTCAGACTGATTTGCTTATTAGTGATTTTCTTTGTCACTAATCTGATATTTAAAACCTTGCATTTCTTGCAATACTTGTCACAAACRTATTGGAAGTTTAACTTTAATTCCGGTTGAATTTAGTAGGTTTTTCTTCACCTATTCACCTAAAGTTTACATATGGTTTGTATGGAAGAATATTGATGCTATTCCTAACAAAAAAATTTTTTTCCTGTTTTGTATTTTTTATAATGCAATATGAAATTGTTCATACTCTTACAATATAGATTTCGTGTAATAAATTGTTTTCAAATTACAACACATGAAACAAAAAAAATCACATTAATACAATATATTTTTATAATATGTAAAAACATAGTTTGAATGTGAGAATTAATCACATTTTAACATGATAGGTAGACACATTGTAGTAATGTGAAAATGTTGTAACAAGAAAAAAAATATAGTAAAAACAAGTAAAAATAATGAAAAATTTTCACTTTTTTGTGCTGTGTGGCATCAACAGACATGAGTACRTATGCCTAAATTAAACAAATGAGTTTGGTTCTTCTCACACATGCTCACAAGCTAATGCTAACACAAAGCTAATGCTGTCAAACTGAAAATCTACAGACAAAATTACACARAAATACTATGAATGCACCCTGTAAGGTACAAAATACATACTTTAAACAGCGGTTTTAGCTTTTACTAAGAGCAGTTGCTTTTCTACTAGGAYTTGCTTTCTGAAGTTCCATCTTAATTTTACAAATTCACATAATAGCAGCTTCTTTCTATATACAAAAACAAATAATGTTTGGAGGAAACAAGGCACTGAAGYTTCCACATTAAGCTGTAACTGTGTGACCAAAGCTTTTGGAAGTAAAATCCTGTTTATGTAGAATTAAATAGAAATTTTCCTGTTCTTAAAAGTGCTTTTACTATGAAAATGTGCTGAGTCATGTACCATATTTACCATATTATAATCTGGGTTAGTGGGTCATGACCGGACCACTGGAGCAGACCAATCAGAACAAAACATGATTTTTAAGAACTAACTTAGTTTTGCATTTTAGTTGTAGGATGCAAATATATATGGAAACCTTTTAAGGGTGCATGTAAACACACAAAARGTAAAGTGAATATTACAGATAATAAATTGAATCCAATTCATGGCTGTTGGCTCCACTAACATAAATTACCGCTCAGTGACAATAGAAATGGGACCAAAAAGTCAAAAATCTTTCGTTTTAAATTTTGTCACAAGAGCAGAAATTAATAGTTTGTGGAGAAAATTTAGCTTGAAAGATAAAAAAATCCTCCTTTACACAAACCTACTTTAAACACATTGCAGGGGGGTCATTTTGGCACACAGAAATGGTGAAATTTGATCAAAATCTTAACGTTTTCAAGTAGAAACCATCTTTGGTTGAACTCCCAGGATGCAGGACATTCAACCCGTTTCCAGGAWATGGTCTACAAACATCTCTTTAAGGAGACATGCTATAAAATTTGGAGAAGACAAAAATGTGACACCAAACATTTAGTTCAGTGAAAACATTTAACATTAAAGTGACAGTTCAAGTGGGGTTTTGTGAAAAAAAGTATAAACAATAAATATATTTTCTGATGTACAAAAGTTCGTGCAGCGACGTCAAGTTGGAGTCGAATTGATGAGCTAATGCCTAGTCCCATCAATTTTAAAGTTGTTTTATAAGAAGGCAACAATCTACTTAAGTTTGCTTATTTGTCCCATAAAATTAAACTCTAAAAAGTTATCTACAACAGATAAGATATTTACTGTTTTTGTTCCACAGAACCCCACTTCTGAACTATCCTTCAGGTTGACTTCTGCTGAAGGCTGTGAGGTCAGTTCTATTAAAGCAAAGATAAATATGTTTCTATTCAACTTCTATTCCAAGTAACACAGGTAAGAAAAACGCGTCGCGCAAATTGAGATTTCACAGAACGTAAAAGTTAGAAGACGAGCTATTATATACTTTGGCTAAAATGCTACAGCACCACAACCTCCAACTGTTTCAAGCATAAAAGAGACACTGAAGAGTCAGGATCTTGTGTCTGAATATGTGTGTGTGGAAGTGTGTGTTCTACAGGCTCTTCTCCGTGGCACTAGTGTCCTTGGGATCCCTGTTGGACATAGAAGAGTAGAATCAGACGGAGGTACACACTAAAGTGTGAAGCTGTGTGTGTGTGTGTGTGTGTGTGTCCTTGTTTATCCTACATCGTGGGGCCCAGTTTTAAGGAAAACACAGCCTCGTGGGGTCCGGGTGCTCCTTGTGGGGCCCAGGCTTTGGGCCCCACAAGGAGCATCCTGACCCCCCGAGGCTGTGTTTTTCTTAAAACTGGGCCCCACGATGTAGGAAAAACAAGGACACACACACACACACACAGCTTCACACTTTAGTGTGTACCTCCGTCTGATTCTACTCTTCTATGTCCAACAGGGATCCCAAGGACACTAGTGCCACGGAGAAGAGCCTGTAGAACACACACTTCCACACACACATATTCAGACACAAGATCC
>NW_013952595.1:536910-538621 GCF_001266775.1 Austrofundulus limnaeus
ACACACACACACACACACACACACACACACACTTGTTTTCACATGCTTGTGGGGCCCGTCCATTGACTTCCATTCATTTTTTGGCAATTTTATGTCCTAACCCTGACCACCAACCCTAAAGTTAACCTCACAAGTACCTACCTGACTCTAAAACTAACCAAAACTCTGTTCACATCTTGGTCCTAAACCCAACCCTCACACCCAAAGTCAGCCTCTGAAGTTGTGGGGCCCAGGCTTTGGGCCCCACAAGGAGCACCCGGACCCCACGAGGCTGTGTTTTCTTTAAAACTGGGCTCCACGATGTAGGAAAAACAAGGACAAACACACACACACACACACACACACGCACGCTAGCAAACACGTTCACACAGTATCCAGCCTTGCTTAGGCTCCACCCACCTATTGTCTTTGCCAGGATACATCTGTGTGTACTCCACTCTGAACTTCTTGGCGAACAGCATGAAGGCGTTCATTGGCCGCTTGCACTTACTGGGCGGGGCAACTCCGCCTCCCTGCGCTCTGACCGACTGGGTCTTCGCTGGCTTGTGGTGTCGGGTCTGAGAATGGCTGGGACTGTTGCTTTCTGCAGCGAGATGGAACCAGGTTGTTTCTTCAGGCTGAATGGAACTCTTAACCTCGCTGCTCTCTGAATAAGGAAACGTGATTTAAGAGACACTTTGAAGAACCAAACCTGGGAAAGTGTCTCTGTGAGGAGAAACAGCTCCCCCGCTGGACTGTGAGGCGCGCCGGCGTCTCGCCATACTGCTCAGCACGTAAACGGCAGATGAGTCCAGAGGAGTGAAGTCGTAACTGCGAAAAGATTTAAAATAATCTTTAATGTGCAGAAATTTCACTCGTTTATAGAAAGACGAGCRAAGAGGTAAAAGGAGTAGTGGTGTTTTCTGAAATACTGATTAACAGTGAATATCTTACCTGCTGCAGATAGAGCTTTATTTTGTCTCACGTGTACTTTTTGTGGTCATTAGCCTTTTGTTTTAAAAACAGATAAAAGAAAACGAAAAACAGATTGTTCTATTTTTAAAGTCGTTTTATTTTTCGTCATAAAAAACACGTTGCATATATTTGCCTTCATTATTTCTGTCGTTACTGCGATTTGTGCTTTCAAACAGCCCACTAACTCTTTGTAAATACACAAGTAGAGCAAAGTTGATCAGTGTGGAGGTTTGAAACAAAACTCTTTCTTCAAACTGAGGTTAGTCGAGGAGCTATCAACAACAAGACATTGTTTAACCTTTATTTCAGAAAACACTGAACATTCTTTTTAAGGCAGGGCTATTCAACTAGCGACCCGTGGGCCGGTGGCTTCCATCTGGCCCGTCAACAAGGTCCCTCAGTTTTTACAATTAATTATTATTTTTTACTGAATTTAATCTAAAAATAGATTTTAAGTTAATGTTAAATTTATGACTCAATGCAACAAAAAATAATTAAAAAGGCAAACGATGATACTTTTTCTTTGATATAATGAAGTGTTTCCCCACTGCAGGTTTCCGGCCCCAGAGCTGTTGACTGTAACTGTGGCCCCCTGGGTAGTTGAGTTCAATTGCTATTTTAAAGGCACAGTGTGTAGGATTTGTTGTTTTCAGCGACATCTAGTGGTTGAGTGGTTGAATCATCCTCCCTGGTTCTCCCCCTACCCCCACCCCCCGCTTCCAAACGCAAAGGCATTGCTACTGTGTCTCTCAGGTGT
>NW_013952595.1:540279-542568 GCF_001266775.1 Austrofundulus limnaeus
CTTCAGACGTTTCCTAGAGATTAAAAAACAGTGTTTCCTTAAGTTTCTATTGGTCAATCAAAGTGATCATGGTTATTGATATTTAACAACTAATATGACATTTTTTAACTAACATTTGTGTAATGTTCAAGCATCAGCTGTTAGAAACAGTGTTTTTAATCAGCTGATTTCAGGTTTTTGCTTTTGATGCCAGCCTATTCAGCTTTGCTGCTTGCTGACAGATGAAACTAAATTGAGTGCCCTGATAAATTCACTATTGTCCATTTTTTTCCTTTCCATTTATTGTTAAAAAAACTGCAACTTTCAGTTTTTTCTTTGGTTCATCTTGAGAAAGGGTTTTGTTTCAGTTACTCCAGATATGTAACGCCACATTAAAGTTTGTGTTTTTATTTTCTCCTTCTGATAATTGGACATTTACCTGTATAATGTGCGCACGTGCGGAGGTTATCAGGGAGCGGGCAGGCGGACCACAGATGACAGCGTGCAGGAAAGGAGGGGAGATCTTATTTCTAGCTGCAGAGCGGGTTTGTTTAATGTTATTTAATGTTTTTTAACGTCCTACAGGCTCTGAAATGCAAAACAAAAACAAAACTGAGGTTTTGACAAAAGTCAGTAGCACGATTTGAATGCATTTTAATCATTTATTTATTTTTAGTTCATTACACACCCGCCACGGTGGCGGGCGCGTTGTTCAGATCTACACGCCACTTCATAATTTTACCCACATTTGGCCAGTGGTGGGTGTAATTTCCACCCCCGTTTATAGTATTACAACTAAAACCGTTTTTGACGACGCCACCGCAGTTTGTCCTTCATGACCATTCGTAGACAAGATGGCGGTGCAAGATGGCGGCTGCCTGTAGTGGACAGCGACCATGGAGATATAAACAGCTTTTTATAAGGTAAAAATAATAAAACAAGGTCTTTGTCTGCAATGATTAGACATGTTTTTTATTATTGTCATTAGTGATTATCTCAATTTTGGCTAAAAGAATTGACAAAATCCTACACACTGTGCCTTTAAAGCTTCATAAAATATGTTTGGTTTGATGTTTAATAAAATAAAACTTTACCTTCTGAACGTGTCAAAGACGAGTGAATCGTCTGTATGTTTAGCATCTCTGTGTCCAGGAGGCAGGCACACATCTCCTACTTCAGTTTCGTAGCATGGTATCCCATAATGCACCACAGTCAAGCTGGGGTAAAATGACGACCACCCTGGCAGAACGAAGGTGAGCGTTAGAGTGAAAACTGATTATTTTTCGATCAGCGTCACATCCTCAGCCTCACTCGTACCTTTGTTTTTCACGTAGAAGGGGTGGTCCAGCTGGCACCGGGCGGTGATGGGGGTGTGTCCAAACACCCCGGGGTCGAAGGTTAACTGCAGGACTGCCTGACCAGACAGCACCGTCTCTTCGTGCTCCACCAGCTGCAGCCCCTCAGAGCCGTAACTCTGCACAGAGACATGAGTTTTTAACCACACTGACTCTAAACAGGCTGGACTCGAACCTCCGTCGTACCTTCAGAAATCCTGAGCGCTCCTCGTCGCCACGGTCCGTTTCACCAGACCCCAGGTCCTCCACGTCCTGCCACTCTACGTTTGAGCTGCTGTGGAAACGCAGGCGAGTTCCTRAAATCAGACGAGCATTTTAGATACAAACGTTACTGTGAAAGTAAGACTAAGCAAATCTGAATTATTACTAAACAGATCACTCAACATATCTGGAGTCCTGACTTCTTGGAAATCTTAGGATTTTTATTTTTTGGTCAAAACACTATTTATCACAGGGTGACCAGGGGAAGGGGACAATAGCATCCTTTATAAATTTGCTGCCCACCCTTTTCCACTTTCTTAACCCAAAMCAATCTGCCAAATTTTAAATGCTAATCAAAAAATCAAAACGGCCGCCAAAGCTAACTTAAAAAAAACCTATTATCATAGGCGTCGCAACAATAGTAAGTGAAGGGGACGTGTCCCCCCCCCCACACTTTTCAAAAGTATCCGTTTGGACCCCTCCACATTCATCTCATCAGTTCACCCAGCGCTGTTTTTGTTAGGCGACTTGATGAAAGAATCCATTCAGCTTGATTGATAGGAGAAATCTCATCACACTAAATGTCCACTCTAGGTTTTCCTAGTTACCTCCAGTCAGCACCACAGCCTGCAGGTACCAGTAGGAGCCAGCAGCCGGAGTGCAGTTGTCCGACGTTAGACTGCCTCCACCGGGTTAGATGGGAGGAAGATGACTGTGAATTCCATGAGCGCAAATATTCAACCTAAAACTAACT
>NW_013952595.1:547120-550417 GCF_001266775.1 Austrofundulus limnaeus
ATTTTAAGTCTTATTGAGATTAAATTTGTTTTGAATTGTCGATGCTAATCTCAAATTAAGCAAACTGCTTATGCTAATGCTAATTTTACACAGGGCTAAAATCCAGCCATTTTTAAATACTGTATACAGAGCTGAAAAATTATATCCAGTAATATCGGACAACTTCAACAAAATTTAAATGCAAACACAAAACCAAACATCCCCACCCATTTGTCAAATATTTGGGTGGCACCTGGGGTGGCCAAAGGGTGGCACTTCTCAACCCTGCCATCCCTCTGGCTCCACCTGCTGATAAGATTTAAAAGAAGCAAAAAACTGAAGAGAAGACCAYCTGGACGTTGGGCAGGAGGACCAAAGGTAGGAAAGGAGAACATTCAAACCAATTTCTCCCTCAGTTGTCAGGAAAAATGTCAGGTCCCCAGCAAATCAAATTCCATTTGATGAAGAACTTTTTTAAATACTGAGTCTGTTTTCAGATTTCTGAATAGATTGTCCTGTAGGGATCAAGAGAGGCTTTTGTTTGTTTTAATATTCTGTGTCAACATCACCCTGTCTATTTTATTTGACTTAAAATTGGACGTTAAGTCAACAGCTGCAGGTCATGGTACGGCATAATCTGGGCGGGCACCCGAATATTTGATGGACAAGCAGATTTACTTGCAAGTACTCAAAGTTTAAACACAGACAGAGAAAGGACTAATGGGCCAAAATAAATTTAAATTGAGTTTCTTATAAAAAGAAAATAAACCTTAAAAAAGGCAAAGAAAAAAACAGYAAAATTTGGAYGAACCATTATCCGATTTCCAATWCTATGCACTTAATGAAATCTGAAAAAACTGATAACAAGTGCTCGCATTTTATTTAAAATGTGTCCAAAACTGCTTCAAATCTGGAGATGGGGCCTGGGATGAGACCAGATRGTTCAAACAGAATTTACCTCCTGATTCAGCAAACAGATTATCAGCATGAACTTCTAGGTCAAGACAAAAACAAAAACAAAAAAAAAAAAAGGAAAGAAAAAAAATTGAAAGTGAGCGTTCGTTATCTGTTTTTTTAATGTATAATTTAGGACACAAAATTGAAAATCGATATTGTTTCTTTATCCAACTTTTATTTTGGTTCAGTAAACAAAAACAAAATTAATTTTTTTTTTCAAAAAAAAAAAGAGTAGAGTTTCATTGAACTGGTATTAATATGGTCAGTGTATCTTTTGGTTAAAATTGTTAAAACTTTTGCTAAATAAAAATGTTGATGACAAACCATTATCCGATTTCCGATTTTATGCACTTAATGAAAACTGAAAAAATTAATAACGAGTTCTAGCTTTTTATTCATAATGCTTCAAATCTGGTGATGGGGACAGCATCAGTTACCAGGGAGGCCAGCTGGTTCAAACAAATTGGACAAACTGATTGTCGCAATGAGTTGCTAGTTTGTTTAATCCCCAGCAAAAAAACAAACAAACAAAAAAAACAAAAACAAAAAAAAAACCCCATAAGAGTAGAGTTGCATCTACTGTAACTGGTATTAAGATCAAAAAATGCACTTTCATCAATGAAATGTGTATAGTAAATGTTGAGTCCATGAAAGAAATAATGGTGCGGAGAAGAAAAGGCTTTTCTAAACTTAAAGCTGTCTGTCTACCTTTAAGGAAACAGTGCCAGGCTGTAGGAGGCCAGGAGAAACTCCAGCCCATGTCTTCATCATCAGACAGAGACGACCTGGTGGAGACTGCAGAGCCGCACTCGCTGCTCATCTGTCCAGCAAACAAAAACAAACATAAAAAGAAAACAAGAGGATCGGAACAAATCAGACTGAAGAAAACGAAAAACAAAAGCAACTAAAACGGAACGTCGCCTCGGCTGTACCCTGCTGCGTCGGCGCTCCCTGCTGGGAGCTGTGGGGGGTGACGCTGCGCTGCTCGGGAGAACAGGAGGGGGCCGAGCGTAGGAGTGGAGATCGCTGCTGCTACTGGTGCTCGGGGTGTTGAGTGAAGAGAAGCTGAAACCACAAAACATACAAACAGCAGCAGCAGGTGAGAAGAAACGAGCTTTGATAGCTGGATTCGTCACCTAAATCACACAGGAAACGTTTGGTTCCGTCGTTTCTTTGATTTATCTTCACCCACCTGCTGTGAGCGGGRTCCTGCAGCAGCGGGCTCTGAGGCCCGGTGGCGATGTGCGCCAGCTGTGTGAGCCACAGGGCGTCCGGAGGCGGTGTCTGCGTGTGGGCGTGTCGCTCCTGGTGCGACACGCCCACCTCTACCTGGAAGACGGGCAGAGCCGTCGGTTCCTCCTGAACCTCCTGCAGATCTGGAAGATCGTCTGAGAGGAGGAAAACTCTGTTTTTATTAATGTTGTAAAAAAAAAAAGGTTGGACCGCTGCTCCTCTCCTCTCAGTACAAACCATATTCCATGTAGGTGTCGCTGGTGGGGATGCCGGGGGAGGACATGAAGTGTTTGTCACAAAGCAAAGGACCATGGGACTGGTCTCCATGAGTGTTTATTMCTCCTGATGGACATGACAAAACAACAACAGCCATTAAACTTTAACACTTTAGACAATATGTTTTATTAAATAGTTATTATGTTTGTTCAGAGTTCACATTATTGCAAAAAAATTTTTTTTCTTAGAATTGCAATGATTTGGTCTGAATTCCTCCTTATTATATTTCCACAAGCCCCGCCCCTTTTCTGAGGTGTCTCTCAGATCAACTTATTTTGATGCTGTCTCTTTAAATACAAAAGAGGTGTTTCACACCGCCCACCTCCAGCTTCCAGAAYGGTCCATTCTAGTTTCATWGAGGGGTTTATGACAAAATAGCAGCGCAGAAACTTTTTATTTACAAATTTATTAAACGATGTCAACAAGAGAAGACTTGTTGGAGCCAGAGCTAATGGCTAGTCTGAGCAGAGATTAGCTGTTAGCTCATCACCATCTTTAACGCTAAACCTAAAAGTTTTTATTATTTTTTTTATTTGGACAAACACTATTTTAACCTCTCCCTGGGCTGCCACCTTATCGTGGTGGAGAGGTTTGAGTGTCCCAATTTTGGGAGGATTTTAATTAATGAAGAGTTGCTAAATTATAAGTTTTCTTATAATTTATTAACATAATAAAAGGGCACCACCTGTTGCTCTAACAGGAAATTAATCTCGTATTTTTGACAATCTCATGTACTGGAGGATGGAGCTCTTTTCAGTTTATGACGGTGAACACAAATAAAAAGACGCGGAGACAGAGCATGGATTTCACAATATACCCTACACTCACCGGCCACTTTATTAGGTACACCAC
>NW_013952595.1:550814-555053 GCF_001266775.1 Austrofundulus limnaeus
GGACATAAGGGTGTCCAGGGACTCCAGGGGATTAATCGTCAAATTAATCATTGTCGGCTAAACACCACAATTAATCAAAATTAATTTTATTGCCAATATCGCCCAACCCTAGTCTGCCATCAGGGCCAGGAAAGCCTTCTCTGCTGGCCTAAACACAATCAGAATCACTACATTATAGAATGTTTTATATTAATTATAATAGTTATTAATATTATTATTATATAATTATTTTTGAAAGATCTGTTCTCTTCGTTTCATAGTTTTTCTTAGTTTAGCTTGTATTTATTTAGAGCTTTTATCCAATCATATTTTGATAATCATCTGTTGGGTCCACAAATCTGCCTCAGGCCTTCAGAACGAGCAGCGAAGGCACCGGGACGGTGAAACACATGGCAGCGATAGTGTTGCTTTGACCAATCAGGTGCTGAGGTGAAGACACCAGAGCCTGCGAGCTGGCTTCAGACAGCATCAACATTTTCTCATCGTTTGATTGGCTGATCAGAGAGCAGACGATACAGAACCGGGAAACTAGATTTCAGTAGCGTCTTATAAGTAGGCCTGTTGTGATAGTCAATAAATCAATTAATTGCACAATAGATTATTTTGAGGTCGATTAAAAAAATGAGGACRATAACTTTCATTTTCCGKCTTGCTCGTTTACTTCATCTCTCTCCCTCTCTGTGCTCCGCTGCACAGGGGGCTCAGCTGACACCTCCCCTCCGTTTTTCCTTGTGTGGGAGGAGTGAACTCGTGCGCGGTCTCGTACTCCTTTAGCATGAGAGCTCGTAGCAATGGTAGCAATGACAAACAAAAGAAACGTTGATGGGATTCTGAAAAATGGAGATGGAATTGGTTTCAAAGCAGAACGCAGCTGCTGCAGTGTCGGAGTACTTGCAGAGCCTGAAATTCGCTGCGGGGATTGCACATATTATGATTGATTCCCGCAAATCTAATTTTTATAATGCGGGAAGCTCCCACTTAGAATAAATTCCAGCGATGTGTAATTATGTGGGAGTTTGCATCGGACTATTTTTAGATGACAACTAGTACAGAATTTGACCACCTTCTGTTCAGAAGACACGGAAAGAGAGAGAGAAAGGGAAGGGGTGGGGGCTGAAACTCCCCCGCCTCTGTACCTCCATGAGCGAGGCAGACAGACCCGCTGTGACAGACTCATCAAAATCTTTGAGACTGTACCTGGAGATCCCAAAAAACAACAGGAAACCTAAACGCACCATCTGTGTTTTAACAAACACCCCCCCCCTTCTATCCTCATGGGGACTTTGCATTGACTTCCATTCATTTACCAGTATTTTCTATTACCTATTTGACCCTAAACTTTACTTAGGATGTGAACTGGGCTTATCTCCCCATAAGAAACAGTGGGTCCTCACCAGGCTGTGTAGTTCACTTCATCTCTAAAGAGATGCTGCTCTTTAATATTGTTTATTTACTGTTTCAGTTGTGTGTGGTGTTTAATTTCCATTTTGTTGTTCTTTGTTTTTTTTTTAATCAAGTGCATTTTTTGTTAGACTGAGAGTCCATTTTGTTAAACATTCTTTAAAAATTCAAGTTTATTGATAATTGAGAGGATGTACTTACATATTACGCTTTTATCATTATTGGTTTTAAAATGGTCACCAGACAATATTATCACTTATCGCAATAATTTTTGAGACAATTAATCGCTCAGCAAAATTTGTTATCGTGACAGGCCTACTTATAARCAAAATGCTGAGTGGACATTCTCAGAGTTACAGAAAATTAAAACCTATAACAAAAATACAGAACAGAGCAGACTGGACTTTCAGTGTTAGCTTCATGGTGGTGATAGAAAAGGACTTATTGTTCAAACRAAATGCCATGAGGACCTGTATGACAGAGGAGCCGGATTTTCTTGAAGAATAAAAGGAWGGAGTTTTTAAACAGATAATAAAAAGTTTTGGTGAGTTAGCTAAATATTTTATTTAGTTGTCAGCTTATTATATAGCTGTATTGATGCTGTTGTTAATGTATGGCAAAGCTGTGGCTGCAGTTGAGATAACATGTTAAATATGTCGCTTTATTGATGACTTTTATTCTGGCTTCATGAGACACCTGTCTGAGGGTCAGAGACATCTGTCTAATGGCATGCTGAGACACAGTCTGTGATGCAGCAGCATATTGTTCTGTGTTTCTGTGTATTATTGGTGGTTTTTGTAGCCGTGGCTTTGTGTCAAGTTGTACAGATTGTTTGTAAATTAGACAGTTTTGCCCCGTTTTGCATACAGACCTATAGGACAGTCTTATAGATTTTTTTAATTTATTATAAACTCATTACGTTCAGAGCTGGCAGCCTCTCCCTCCCTGCTCTTTCTGCCGCTGCAGGCTCCGCAGTCAGCAGCGTGTCCGTTCTCTCCCAATTGAAGGCCTAGGTGTAAATTACAGGGCCCACCACACGTACAAAAAAAAGTACATGTCGATAAATGTAAAATTAACCATACAATATCAAGCAGTAAACAACCCTAAAGCATTATTTGAACAACAAAATGATTTGTTACCTATATGTTCCATCTGCTCATCTTCCTGTATGTTGTGCTTTTTAGGGTCTTTTGACAGCATAGCTGGTTTTACCACCTCCCACACCATGATGTCCATTATCTGAAACAAATATGTGCATATTTTTTGAATTACATATTTAACAATTATATTTTAACGAGTTATTTGGCTTAATTTTACTTTGAGATAAGGCTTAAAGTGGTCACTTGCATTAACATGACGTCACCCATTTCAGTTAGCTGAGATGTATGGATTGAAGAAAGCTGACGCAGTAATATTAAACACTTTTTTATCACAACTCATTATGGGGTTGATCGGGAAGAAAATCCCTTAATTTCTCAATTTCAAATACAAGCACGACGGTAAAAAACCCGTTTTCCTCTCACCGTTTCATAATTATTAATCATGTGACCAAGTCTTGTTTATAAACATTTCGGCCARCGCGCATGCGCACAAAAGCTCCATTCATTCAATACTGAGGACAGCGATTATTCAGTTAAAACGTAGGGAGTCAAACTCCACTAAACTCAAAGGTAATCACCTAAAACGAGGGGAACAATGTGTAACTGTCGACTGTCTTTAAACACAACACCTGTCGACGTATTTTTTTTACGTTTTTTTCCCCAAAGGAAGTAGTGTCACGAAATTACAAGAAGTACTTTTAAAAACACGTTTTATGTYAGTAAAAACGCCCCAAMGCGTTAAAGTCTGATTTATAATGCACGGCKTAGTGTTAAGAATAAGTATTAGAGTGTGGAAATGTCATTAAATGGCAGAAACATCCTGTTGCGCAAAAAGACATGACAACAAAACAACGTCAACGAAGTATCAGGAGAGCGAGCTGCGAAACTGCCTTTACAGCGAAAATACAACGCTGTCAGCTTTATGTTTCCACTACCACGTAGAGATTAAAGAGAAGTAACGACGCTTTAAATCCTGTTAATAATTTCAATGAACTTTTCTTAACTCACCAAAACAGTCGCCTTGTACGGAAAAAATGGGTTGTTGTAAACATGATGTTCAGGCTCATACTATTGGTCAGCGTGATTGTCAATCAACGGCTAGTCGCGTTCCCATTGGCTACTCAAGTGCTGTCTTTCATTTTGTTATTACCACCGAAACAAAAAGACCCTGCGTGGGTTGAAATKATCAAAGATGATTAAATCAGACGTAATATAAATGATATATAAAAAACACAACTCAACATAAAAGAAAAGAAAATAYCTTTAAACACTGGTGTTTCGAGCAAATGAGTGGAATATCTATCATCCGTCAAGGACACTTATTCATCTAGGTACATTTATTACAACAACTTCAAACAGTTATACAAGTGCAGCAGAAGATAACTAAACTGTGTAAAAACTGAAATGAATCCAACTCTCTACTACACTCTGGTGGTCAAAATGCAGAACTGTAAAAAGAGTACCAGCTAATTTTAGAACCATCTGAAAAGACACAGACAAAGCATTTAACAATACAAAATAATATTATTTATAATAGAAATAAGAATTTTGTCAGTTTATATGTATTTTCCCATAGGCACCGTATGTAACAATCAAACATTTAAGTACAATTCTGTTTTTTTCTCTCAGTGAAACTGTAAATCCTTATAACCACGAGAGGGCAGTAAATGCACAGCTTAATTAGTTTAATCTTTTTCAAGACAAGGAAACAAACAAAAACTTTTTTTTTTACTATACA
>NW_013952595.1:556328-557979 GCF_001266775.1 Austrofundulus limnaeus
GTTTTGCTCATTTGTTTATTATTACTGTTTTAATAGTTTTGGCTTTGAGATATTATTTTTGTGACTATATATATTTTTACTACTACTGTTGGTTTTAGCTTTTAGCTACTATCTTACTAATTTTAGCTTGTAATTGCTGGTTTTATATTTTCCTTGGTGGTAAGACGATTTTCGCATTTTATTTAGCAAATTTTAGCTTTTCTTTTTATGCAAAGTTAATGCATACGTTCAGCGGTTTTTAATATTTCTTATTTTTTTCCACAATTTTCAGCAAAGTCATTCAGCACGCAGCACTCACCCAGAATTTTATTCTAAAATTCAAAATTTCTTAGTTGTAATCATTATCTATTCTTTTTAAAGATCTTGTTTTTGCAGATTGCGACTTCCGTTTTGTGATCAACGTCCGCTATTTTATTTTGAAAAGGACCGGAAACTGTGCTGTCTCTTACTAGAAGAGTTAGCCGGTGATCTTGATAGGTTTTGAGTCAGAGACGCTGCTTTTTGTCGGCTCTGACTCTCGGGGACAGATTTTAACTCGGGTTTGACGACTTATCTAGCATAAATGCCGACATTTCCACGCGAGGCTCGGGGTTTCGTTGCCGTTTGTGTTCATTGGTGAGTTTTTGTGTTTGTTTGATAAACTCTTTCCAAATGAAATGGCAGCCGTACCGTTACACACCCGGCTACTTAACTTAACTCTTTCATGCATCTACTTGCTCTGASTCTTTCACAAGTTTTCTCACAGGTGTGACTGTTAGTTGTGATTAACGACGAATGAATAGCAAAGACAATGTTTACAGCAACAAAAACATCAGACTGTGTTTAGATATAGTTATACCCACTCTGTTTGCCTTTTGCTTCCTGCTTTTCGAAGCTTCCTCTTGAGTCAAAAGAATCAGAGGGGAAACTCCACTGAA
Source organism: Austrofundulus limnaeus (assembly GCF_001266775.1). Taxonomy (NCBI): domain Eukaryota; kingdom Metazoa; phylum Chordata; class Actinopteri; order Cyprinodontiformes; family Rivulidae; genus Austrofundulus; species Austrofundulus limnaeus. Next base: position 557,246 of record NW_013952595.1, read on the forward strand.
CTTCTTAACATTTATTTTTGTACAGGCGGAGCTGTTATTATTGACACAGGAAGTTGTTATATTTTAACAAAACTATATCCAGATGTTCAGTATCTCTACAAAACTGTTATTACTTCAAACAGAGAGCATCAAATATCAGTTTATGACTGTTTTGTTAAAATATGAATTTAAGAATATTTACCTGATGTATTAATTTTACTGAACAGGAATGAATGAGCTTTATTGTGGGTGATTTTTAAGCTTCTTATTTCAACAGAACGTTTTAAGGAAATGAAACAATGTTGGCAAAATTGTTTCCTGGAGAGTGATTAATCATTCAGACAACGTGGTTTTGTGGGGGGAAACGTGTATTGTATAAAACCGTCAGCTCTTTGGTATATTCAGAAAACATCATTGTTTAAAAAGGTAATTAAATCACGTTGAATAGAACAGAATAGAATAAAAACAGCTTTTATTGTCCCGCAAGGGGAAATTCCGGTGTAGTAGCAGCAGCAGCTGCAGCAGATACATCAATCCACAAAATGGTATGTTGCCATGTGACAATATCAATAGTAGCAACAATAATACAATTAAAAATTAAAGATTGTAACAATCAAAATAAACATTAATCAAAGTCAAAATAAGAGTGATAATTACAGTACCGGTAATACCGGTCCATCAAGTTAGATAAAAATGAAAGTCCAAAACAAGGGACTGTGCAGAAAGATACATAATTACAGGAAATAACTGTCATG
>NW_013952595.1:560264-561590 GCF_001266775.1 Austrofundulus limnaeus
CACAAAGCGGTCCACCAGCTCTCTGTACTCAGCTTCCTGTCCATCTCTGATACACCCAACAACTGCAGAGTCATCTGAGTATTTCTGTAGCTGACAGCAGTCTGACTTATGCTGGAAGTCTGAAGTGTACATTGGGTGGGAGGAGTTTTCTGTTATAGATGTTATTTTACCCAGAGTTCTTCTGACTCCCTCCACCTGCACAGTGTCAAGGGGGCATCCCAGCACAGAGCTGGCCTTCTTGATGAGCTTATCCAGCTGCTTCTTCTCTGCTGTAGATAAGCTGCTGCTCCAACAGACAAAAAGATGGCTGAAGCCACAACTGTGTCAAAGAATGTCTTCAGGAGTGCCCCCTGCACTCCAAAAAACCTCAGCCTCCTCAGCAGGTAGAGTCTGCTCTGACCCTTCCTGTAAAGAGCGTCCGTGTTGTGATTCCAGTCCAGTTTATTGTTCAGGTGAACACCCAGGTACTTATAAGAGTCCACTATCTCAATGTCCATTCCCTGGATGTTCACTGGTGTCAGTGAGGTGGGTCTGTGCCTGCGGAAATCCACCACCAGCTCCTTGGTTTTAGCAGCGTTGATCAGGAGGTGGTTCCGCTGGCACCAGTCCACAAAGTCCTGAGTCCACTGTCTGTACTGTGAGTCGTCCTCACCTGTGATGAGACCGACTATGGCAGAGTCATCAGAAAACTTCTGGAGGTGGCAATGTGGGGTGTTGATGAAATGATATCGTCACAGGTTAATAAAAAATAACAGGTGAACAACAACACAAGTGCCTCAATACTAAGGAAGCCAACATGTAAAAGCAGTCTGTTGAGAAACTACAACTCCCTTTTTAAAGGTGACGTATGGAAAATTCACTTTTTTAGCCAATAAATACATTTTGTTGTGTACTTGGAGTCTCTAGGAGTAAAGAAAACTTGAATTTAGTCTCTCCTGTTGCTGCATAGATATCTTTAYATTCTGTTTGGGTCATTTTCTTTAGTCCGTTTAGTTGTATCTATCCTCTATTAGATTTTCTGAACAATTACAGCTCCTCCACTCTGACGCTCAGCACTGGCTTCCCCCAGTACTGTCTGCTTAGATCACTTCTATTTGCTATGTACACACCCATGACTTCACCCCTCTCACTCCACCAACACCATGATGAAGTATGCAGATGACACTACTCTGGTGGAGAYGCATACAGGGACGAGGTGCAGCGGTTGGAAGTGTGGTTTGCCTCCAACACCCTAAAAAACTACAGGAAGAACAAGGCTGCCCCTATCCACCACTTCAAATATTTCAGAACCTACATCTCACTACTTTATTTGTTATATATATACTG
>NW_013952595.1:562070-573405 GCF_001266775.1 Austrofundulus limnaeus
CAGTATATATTGCTGTTTCATACATATCTTTATGTTCAGTTTTGTTGTACAGACTCATGCAACAACTGTAAAGACTATTTTTTCTTTTATACAGTACTTCTAAATGACGTGGCTAACAATTTGTGRACAATTCTAAACATTTTCAATAAATTATTTATACCAAACTAGAAATGTAGCTTTCATCCTAGTATTGCTTTTTTCATCCCTCATGAATCTAGCGCTATATAGATTTTTCTTTGTAGAAACCATCCAGATTTCTGCATAATTGCTGGTTAGTAATGAGCTGCGTGTTGTGTCCAAGCTAGGCAATGGACAGGCAGCAGATCCAGGTGAGTGACGAAGAGCGTGAAGTGCCACGAGAAGAAAACCGGAGGAGGAGGCGAAAGAAAGCCATCACCTCTTCCTCCTCTGCCTCCATGGATCAGATCACGGTAGAGTTCGTGCTGCCCACAGCGGCGCGCGGAGGGAATGGCTCGGACTCTCTGCTACTAGAAGTGGCTGGGAACTGGACTGTAGAACAGGTCTGTTTGGGGGGTGGGGAGTAATAATATATAATTAATTTTAAACATTATTGTTAGTTTATTTTAAAAATAAACTACAATAACTGAGTCAAAAACATCATGTGTTTTTGTTTGTTTTCCAGGTGAAAGCTCAAGTTTGGATGAAGGCGGTGACTTTAAACCTCTGTCCTGAGTTCTACCAGAGGTTCTCTCCAGACCACTGCATCCTCCTCTATCAGAAGAAAGGCACCGTTTGTGAGATTTATGACAAGCACCAGGTCTTCCAGACTCTAGACTGCATACGCTACTGGAGAGGTACCACTAATAGTACTACTTCTCCATAGTCAAACTAATACAAGTTTGTGCTCATTGGTGTAGTCTGGGTGAGTTCTCAAACACTTACTGAGTGTTGTTTAAAGGAAGGCGATGTAACACAGTGACCCTGTCCCACTGTTTTTGTGACGTGTTGCAAAAAGCATTAAATTCAAAATGAGTGAATATTTGCAAAAAAAAACAACAACAGTAAAGTTGATCAGTTTTTCTTTTGAATAGCTCTAAAAAAGGATGTAGGGCGGATCCAGCTGGTGCCCCGTCCTCAGCCCACAGATGAGTCCCTCCAGTATCAGCGCTACCTGAACTACCTAATAGGCTACGATGCAACCGATGTCAGCAACGTCCACGATGACGAGCTGGAGTTCACTCGCAGGAAGCTGCTGACGCCGCGGCGCATCGAGCTATCCGACCGGGACCCAAAGCTTTACTCCATGGACCCCTGGGCCACCCGTAAACCACTGCCTGAGCACCTTCTCTCTAAGGTGTGTTTTTTGAGTCAGTGATTTATAAACTTCTTGTTTCATCAGTCATGTCGGTCATCTTTCATAACTTGCTAAAACAATATACAGTAAATACTGTATACACCTTTCTGCATAAATCGTAGAAAAATGCTGTAAAATAAACTATGTGGAAGGCATAGACTGGAAATTACTTTGTTTTTATCGAATTCCAGACAAAAATGAGACCTTAATTAAAGCCAGATATGAAGGAAAGACTTGTTGAGGGACCACTGTCAGAACCTTTTGAAGTTAGAACTGGAATTCGTCAGGGTTATTTGCTGTCAACTTTCCTTTTCCTGTTGGTCATTGACTGGATAATGAGACCAGTTACYAAGGAGGGTCACAGTGGGATTCAGTGGACATCAAGCAGCAACTGAGGAACAGTTGAAGAGATATAGAGAGATAGATGGGCTCACATGGAGTGAACTAGGATGTTGGGCCCAAAACAGGATGCAATGGAAAAAACTTWGATGCCCTATGTCYYGCAGGGGGTGGTAAAGACAGAAAGAAAATAAGTAAAACATAGTTKACATAAAGAGAAAAAAGATAAATACAAAAATACCAGGAAGTAGTCTAAGAAAGTTGCTCAACATTGTATCAGTATTCACCTTTAAGGACTCCTTTTTTCCTTTTCTGTGTTTTTTCTTTTTCTCAGGTGAATAATGGTTACATCCTGGTTGTAATCCATGTCAGCACTTCCAGTCAGACCATCAAGGTTTCCATCGATGATACACCTTCTCAGGTATGCTAATGTCACAGTGAACTTGCAGTAAACCTCTACTGTTGCTAAATATTTTTAACTTATTGAACCAACACCGTTAAACAGTTGTATTCTCTCTTGCTCAGGTATTGGCAAACTTTTTTGCCAAGACGGCAAATAAAAGGGTTTTACTGGGAATCCCTGACAACGTGTGTGAGGTGGACTTTGTGCTGCGTGTGTGTGGCAGGTATGACACACAAAAACACTGAAGCAAMTTTCAAATATGGTCAGTGTTTTCTATTTTGCACCAGGGTTCGACAAATCCTGTTGTCTGACTGCCCGGGGCAGGTAAAACTCATAGTCGGGCAGGTGGGTGTGTCCCAATGCGTGCCCGACCGGGTAGGTAAACAATTTCTTTTATTTTTTTTATAGGACCATTTATTCAAAATAATCTGAAAATAAATTAAGAAAAACAGCATTTTAAAACACGTATAGAAAGAATAAATCCTCAAAATTTCCTTCTTCCCTGTAGAAAAGTTACGTCTTGCCATTGTGTCACAGGATTATTCCCTCCCGCTCTGCACGTCGCGCAGAGTGAAGCTTTAACAACCGTAGCTTTTTCACACCCAAGTTGTTGGAGAAAAAAACTTTTTTTTTTGTATTTTTACYCACAGAGTTGATAAAAAGATGTGGACGTTTGTTCAGTCATAAATCCATCTTGCTAATGTCGGCTTGTGCCCTGAGAGCAGCGCAGCAGCCAGTGGGTCAGTTCAACAGGCTCACTGCATGGCAAGCCAATATTGCATTTATTTGGCTTCACCATGCTTACATTCCAGTTATCTGAAATTGTTTTATGACTAGATTAGACATATTAGTTATTTAGGATAAAATAATAAAATGTTTTCTTTTATTATTTTGTTTTGTTTTATTTACTTATTTTTTACATTTGGAGATCTTTCCAGCTTGAACTTGTTTGTTTGTTGAAGTAGATTTTTGAAAATAATAAATAACAAATAAACAGACATATTTTAATATATTTTGACAATTCAAAATACCTATTTAAGATATCTCTAATTATATTCTGACTAGTATAAATAATGTCAGATTTATCATTAAGTTGTAGGGAGACTCCAGTTCAAGATATCTTAATGTATCTTTAGATATTAGATAGGCTATATAAGATTCAATGAATGCAAATTGCAGACTTTCATGTTCTGTAAATTGTATTTAAAACAAAGCTGCTGCTGTTGATCATTCTGTTTTTCCTCCCAAGGCCTGTACTCTAGGGGAAACACTGGAAAGGTCTAAAAAGGTTTTTGAAGATGTTTTTGATAATACAATTGACTGACTGTTAATGACTCAGTCTAYAATGTTTGCATCTGCTAAATCAGATGCCTTATCTACCTCTGTATAACCATGTTAATAGCTTTGCAGTACAAATACAGTACATGTTTTTGTTATAAATTTTGAACATTTTTGTTTCGGACAGGTAACTTTTCATGTCAGGCAGGTGATGAAAATGTCACCTGCCCGACAGGGCAGGTAAAGACAAAAAGTCTTGTTGAACCCTGTTTTTCACCATGAAATATTTAAATGACTGGTTTTTATTATGAGGTAAAACTGAATCTTATTTTATATTGGAATGTTACAGTCAGTGTCTTGTCTCGCAGGGAGGAGTACCTGTATGGAGAGAAACCTCTGCAGAACTTTAACTGGATCCGTCAGTGCCTTAAGAATGGGGAGGAGATCCACCTGGTGCTGGAGATGCCGCTTGATCCTGAGCTGGATATGGTCCAGAAGGAGGATTGGGCTCAAGTGGATGATTGCACCGGAGTCGCAGGTAACCCCAGTCCTGCCTCATTGTATTAAATTAGACCATTTATCTGCCTTACCTAACATCTTGTTTTTCATAGGCACTCATGAGCAGTTGACCATTGCTGAGAAGGACCACGAACGAGTTTTCACCATCTCCATGTGGGACTGTAACAGGAAGTTTAGAGTGAAAGTGCTGGGTATTGACATTCCAACCCTCCCTAAAGTCCCAGACTTTACTGTCTTCGTAGAGGCCAGCATCTTTCACGGGCAGCAGCTTCTAGCTCAGGTTATACAAATTCAACAGAAGAAAGTTCAAAATACAAATCTAGAAATGGATCATTTTAATAGATAAACAAAACTTTGATTAGAGGGAAATTTTGTGACCAAAAATTAGATTCCCCAAAAGCCACTCTGTATTGTGCCTGTTCAATGCATTTAATTGGAAGTAGCATCAGCCTAAAATGTCRTATTTGCATCATGAGTGAGTTAAAATATTTCAGATGGGGCACTAAGACTGTAAACTGACAGGCTGATATCCGTGACATAATATTTAAAATGATGCTGAGAAGCACACATTATTTGAATCCTAAAGGGAAGTGGCAAACCTTTCTTTGAAAAGACTATCAATTGTAGTGGTCACAGAATGAAAATACATTAAAACTTACATAAAGTAAAAATGCAAAAGTTTGTACTGCAAAGCAGGTTTTTGCTTTCCTTATTTCAGAATACATACAGAGCAAATTTTAAATCATTAAGCTTGACCCTGAGTGAAATCTTTTAGGAGAGGACAACTTCCAAATCGTTCAACGAAGAAGTGTTATGGAACTGCTGGTTGGAGTTTAACATTAAGATCAGGGACCTGCCTAAAGGGGCGCGCCTCAACCTGCAGGTAAACTCTGGATATATTCATGTTTAGACTGAGACACAACTTTGTTTAATTTTGTCTTATTAGTAGCATTTTGTTGTGTTAATATTGTTTTATCGCTCTTCTTCTGTTTGTCATCATCACACTCGTAACACTTTGTGTGCTTTATCCTCTTGGCCACTATCATTTAAACCAGGGCTATTCAACTAAATTGAATAAACTGTTGGCCTGCAACAGTTAGTGCAGGCCAACAGTTGAGGGACTGAACATCCAGCAACTAACGTCATTATGTAAATAAACAGAGTATTACAAAGATCTGTTACCTTTGACTTAGTTTACTTTGCTGCATTTAATCATGAATACAACATATACAGTAGAACCCAATGTAATAAAAGAAGTGATATTAAAGCAAAATTTTAAACAATTGACACAAATATTATTTTGACATATTTAACTTTCCACATTTTATTTTTATCTAATTTTATATTCTACTGCTTGTAGTTTTGTGTCTTGGGTTTTCATTCAAATGGTTTTTACCAGAGTTTGGGCAAGATTCTGACGTTTCTGTAGATACCACACATGTCTATGTTAAGTAGAAAACCAAGGGTTTGGGCTTAAGAACCAATGAACTTAATGAACCAATTGGTGGGCCGGATTTTGGTCAACAGTGGGCCTGATGTGGCCCAYGGGCCTCCAGTTGAATAGCCCTGATCTAAACCAACTGTTCCCAAAGTTGAGGCTCCAATGTGGRTCTTGAAAAACCAAGTGAGGGTCTTGTTATAAGCACATTTAGCTGTGACTGTCAAGAGATTAAACACAGTAATCAGAAATTGATAAATATAATAAAATKGTTGATGAGGCCTTTGTTAGATTGTTTATTATCAGTGTTTGTACATTTAATGTAATCTAAACTGAGCATCAGGGGCATTGGGAGAACATTAGATTGGCCAAGTATATTATGATGCGTTCACACCGAACGCGATTTCAGTGTCAAAATCGCATCCAACGCTTCAGGTTGGACGCTTGTGCACTTTGAGGTCAGACGCAGGTCAGCTCTTGAAGCVCTTGCACGTCAAGAGCCTCCCTGCCCCTCCCTCCTCTGCCGGTCTCTCCTCTGTCGGGCTTTGTTTAATGTCGGATGAAATATAGGAAGTGACTTTGATTTATTTACAGAGAGCAAGAGCATGTCACGCTCATCAGATAATTAATTCATAATTAATTCACTAGATAATTCAGAAACGTTCTGAGTTTGGTGAGTTTCATCACCCAGGAGCTGCGAGAGAGGCTCACAGCTCGCTTTCAGAAAAATTTTTGTACCGAGTTCAGTCTGATGAGCYGCTGCCACGCATTGGTGCGGATATCTCCTGTCAGGMCATCAACTACCAGCATTCGATTTCAGCTAAAGAGCTCCTCTCCATCTGTTTCAGGTTAGTAGACATCATTCAGTAAACTGTCCCATCGGGAAATCTGTCACTACGTCACACACACGTCTCTCTGATTGGTTGACACTGCGCGTCGAGCTGCAAAAGTTCAGATTTTCTAACTTCAGCGATTTGCGCATCAAGCGCGTGGAAYGCTCAAATCGTTCAAATCGCGCTGCTCTAATCGCGTTTGATGCGCCGCAGCACTTCCCGACGCTGATTGAAGCGCGTCCACCATAGACTTTGCATGTAAACCTGATGCTCCTGATGCTCCTGATGCTGAAATCGCGTTTGGTGTGAACGCATCATTACTCTTACACAAAGCATGTAGCATATTCTGAAGGAGGTAATTTTTTGATGTATCATACAGCCCTACTTTCTCATGATTATTTAATATATTTCTAATACCATTGTGGATTGTTGTGATTGTTGACTTTAGCTGAAAGTTTTTGATAAACCAGATCAGAACTGGACGTTCTATTGTGATCGGTAGTCAGGACTACTGTAGGGTATTTTACTACTTATTCCACCTAGCACTAACCTTACAAAAATATGTTGGTTATTTGTTTAGATATGAAGGCTGAAAAATAATTTGAGAAACTAAGATAAGCATTACTTTCTCTATGACCTGAAGAGTTTAATATAATAATTCAAATCAACAATAAAGATTACCATCTGTTGGATGGTTAAATGTTGTCTTTAACAAAATCTTTAGGAACTCTTGGAAATTGGCTGGCACTTTTCCAAAATAGTTATTGTCTGATTGGGTCAGACTTCAGTTTATCAAAGTCCAAAGCGAACCAATCTGATGGACTAATTAGAACCACACAGAACCATGGGAGCCGACATTCAAAATAATCTGAAGCATCTAATGTTGGACACAGATTATTTGTCCAATTGATTTTTGATCATAAATCAATAGCTTTAAACTCAACAAATTTTCCAAAAATCTCACCAAAATCCAGCTTCCACATAAGATAATGTTAAGTTTTGAAGTCAATAATGTTAAAGAAAATATTTCCTGATATAATTGTCAGTTGTCCATGCATGCTTTGGGGTCTTCTTGTTCACAAGTTAAGTGACWAAATGTTGTTGGGTTGCTTTCACCATCTTTCTGGGTCAGTATAAATCTGTATTCAGAGCACCATTCCTTCAGTTTGACTTCGTTTGACTAAATTTAAAGAAATTTGACTGTATGCCTCAGAAAATTCTAGTACCATTGTGGATTGCCTTATTGGTTCAACTCAAATCCAATGTGTTGGTCTACTAGTGGTGTAAATCACCAGCTTTATCATGATGCAATATTATATTGATTTGTTTGGATGACAGTACAATGTCTCTCAGTATCACAAAGCTTCTTGTGATACGATTTCAATTCATTTCAATTCACATGTCTGRGACTGATGTCTACGCCCATGTAACGACAATCGTGAACCACATTCGTCATATGATGATGATTATGGATAAATATTTTCATTTTGGCTTGATGTAATTGAATCATTAATTATTTAATAGATATATCGCTGTGGTTACACCTCGTTGGTTTACAGTAGCAAATCTTTAAATAAAGTGTACTTTACTACATGTAAAATGGCCATACATGTTTCCCACTCAGGTGATTTGTGGGAAACAACCCCAGCTTCTAAATTCTAAAGGAGGCTTCTACCATGATAATACATCAGGAACTGGCAGCCTTGATGGTAAAATCTTATGATTAAATTGTCACCCATGTGGAAACCTTTCAGAGGTAGGTTTCACTGTTTCTGTCTGTCTCTTTTAGGAAAGACCAAGAATCGTCTCCTGTACTACGTCAACCTGCTCCTCATCGACCACCGCTCTCTGCTTCGCCAGGGCGAGTTCATCCTCCACATGTGGAAGATGCCCGAGAAGAGCGAGGAGAGCAGCAGCAGCATCAACGCCGACAAGCTGACGTCTGCAACCAACCCGGACAAAGCCTCGTCCATGGCCGTTGCCATTTTACTGGACAAGTACTGCTACCCCGTGGTGCTGCCCAAGAGCAGAGATGTGGGCAGGGACTGTGGAGCTAGGGGGGAGGAGGAGGCTGAGGGAGGGGAGAGAGGTCAGCGAGAGATGCCGAACCACTTGAAGAAGCAGTTTGAGGCGATTGTGTCTACCGATYCCCTGCATCCACTCAGTCCTGAGGACAAGGAGCTGCTGTGGCACTTCAGACACGAGTGTATGCGCGACCCCAGGTACTGACTTCTTCAAGAGGAAAACCAGCTTTTCTAGCTTTAATATTCTTCATGTTTGTTCTACTAATAATACTGTTTAGGGCCTACCCCAAGCTGCTGGGTTCAGTCCGGTGGGGGAAACAGGAAGATGTTCTGGCAATGCATCGTCTGTTGGAGCGCAGCAGCGCCTGGGACACCAGGTAGTGTATCACCCTGCATGCATCTGTGTTTAGTTTCTGTTTGACATAATCTTACTTCCCTTTAGTGGTCTGGATGTTGGTCTGGCGATGCAGCTGCTCGATTGCCACTACTCTGACGCTCAGGTTCGTTCAATGGCTGTCAGGAAGCTGGAGACACTAGAGGATGATGATGTGCTCCGATATCTTCTTCAGCTTGTCCAGGTCTGTCCTCTTTTTATTCCTGCTTTATATTTTGTTTTTTTTCTTCTGGTACAACCAGAAAACTCYTCCATTTTAGAACCATCTTCATGCCTGCAATGTAATATGACCTAAGACAATATTAAACATATCAGTACTAATCAGTGGGCTTAGCACAGAAACTAGAAAGCCATTTTTTTCCTCCTGGTCTACTCCTCAATGAAATCTTCACAAACTTGATACCTTACAATAACAGAAAGTCGCTTTACTTTTAATTTAAATCCTCCTGATTTATGAACTTAATTATTGACAAACCTATAAAAGCATCAGACACCTGCTTCCTCGTCCTTCCTGTGTTTCTATAATTGACTCTGGTCAACTTTGCAACTATCAGCTGAAGTGAACAAAGGGCGCTTTGGTCTGATAGGAAAATGAAAATTTTTCATGTTGTCTCTGCACGTCATTCACATTATTTAAATGTGATGTCATTCCATCTATGAATATCTTGTGTTTCTGTTTGAGGACTAATTTGAATTTTTCCAAAGAATGACATCCTGCTTTGAAAAGGCAGTACACTGACTCAGCAGGAAATACTTACTGTAATCTTGGATTTTAAAAAAAACTAATAAAGAAAAATAAAAGGTACATAAAGTACAACATGAACACATAACTTGTAAAACAGAACTATGTTTTTTATACATATGCCCAAAGATGATGTAATTTTACTCCTCAGAATATAATTTTTAAAGAAAATCAGATTACATTTAAGCTAGACCTGATATTTGACCTTTTTATTCATTTATTGCTTCTTTTGCTTCCCACATGAATTTCACTGGTGAACACAAAGCGCTCGGTGTTTTACGTGCTCTTTCATGCAGCAGCATTTAAATCCTGTTTTGTTTTAGGTCAGCTGAGATATAGCTCTTATGACATGTTTTGGAGTTTGGAGACTGTAGAGTTCAAAAGGCTCTGTTATGTAGTCTAGATTCACATGCAGATTAAACTCACTTCATTTACAACAGAGGGTCTTTATTAACTTGGCTTACAAAGGCTTGTTTGAATGTGCGGTGTTTATTCTGGTTATGCAAGGGTTAGCATTAAATATAATTTGCTAATAGCTAAGAATGTGATTATTATGTGAGTTACGCGTTCCACAATGAAAGAAGCTGGTACAGAATCCTACAAACAGTAGCAGACTGGTATGGGCCAGTTTTGATGGCAATCTGGTACTGCTGGCATGGCAAGTGGTTTGTCATCTGGATGTGGGCCAGGTCTGGCAATGATGGCACAGTTTTTAAGTTTGAGTGCCTGCCACAACTGGCCCAGTCATAGTTTAGTTTATATGGCCCAAACTCATCAATACCACAACTAGCCCAGTTGTGGTTTGGTTTATGTGACCCAAATTCATCAAAACCACAACTGGTCCGGTATTAGTTTTGTTTATGTGGTCCAAATCTGCTGATACCACAACTGGCCYAGTTGTAGTTTGGTTTATGTGGCCCAAACTCTTCAATACCACAACTAGTCCAGATTTAGTTTGGTTTGTGTGACCCAAATCAGTCAGTACCATAGCTGACTTATTTGTGATTTGGTTTAYGTGGTGCCAGCCCATGCATGGACCACCTCTGGCAATCCACATCTGGACCACAAAAAGGCCATCATTCTTTGTGGTATCTGTGTGAACAGATACATTTTGTTGTGTAGGAATAGTTGTGTAAATGTGTATCTTCTCCTGCAGGCCGTCAAATTTGAGCCGTACCACGACAGCGCTCTGGTCAGGTTCCTGCTGAAGAGAGCTCTGAGAGTGAGCAGAATTTACAGCAGCATTCATTTTTTGCCAATAAATTGCTTGAACTTTTAAATGAATTCTAGTATTGAACTAATCAATCATTTCAATGCATCTTATAAAAATTTTTGTTCTTTTTTTCCACAGAGTAAGCGCATCGGTCATTTTCTCTTCTGGTTCTTACGCAGTGAGATTGCTCAGTCCATGCACTACCAGCAGAGGTATGCTGTTCTGCTGGAGGCCTACCTCAGAGGCTGTGGTGAGGACATGCTGCAGGACTTCAGGAAACAGGTGATAGCTGAGGAGAAAGTGCTGAATGTTGAACTTGGTGTATAAAATTCTTCATTCTCACTCTTTCTGTCACAAAGATAAGTGCTACTACATCTAGCCAATTAGCCACTGAAATAATCTGATGCTCTGCAGGTAGAGATGACTGAGGCTCTGCAGAAAGTCGCTCGGGAGGTCAAGGCCATGTCAGCTGACAAATACGACGTCACGGCTCAAGGTGAGGAKAAGTGATGAGACTTCATTCTGCTGGTATAAGGTTAGATTATGTTATTTAGGTTCCTTTGAAGAGTTTTATTCAAAAACAAGGTAGCATGAAAAGATGAAAGCGTGCATGTTTAATTAGTAGACTAAGTAAGTAAAGTTTTATTTAGCGCCTTTCACAGAAATATATTCACAAGGTGCTGTACAATCATTAACAGTATAAAAATGGTGGAAAGAATAAAATGAAACAGAAAAACATAATTAAACATAAGCAACGAGAATTTGTGGCATTCACCAATGTTTTCGTATTCTAAGATATTTTTCAGATACGAACAAAATTCACGAGTGGTCCAGACC
>NW_013952595.1:573440-576926 GCF_001266775.1 Austrofundulus limnaeus
AGTTAGAAGTCTTGCTGCCAAGTTTTGGACAAGCTGAAGGCGATTTAACTGTTTCTGGTTAAGACAGATGAACAAGCTATTACAGTAGTCTAAGAGGGCAGAAATGAAGGCATGAATTACCATTTCCTACAAGTTTGAATAAGGCTGAATGTGTGTGTGGTTGCTAGTGGTGTTTCAGCTGCGACAAAAACTGGAGACTCTGCAAACATCTGGTCTGCCGGAGAGTTTTCGAGTTCCTTATGATCCAGGACTAAGAGCTGGAGCCCTGCTGGTGAGAAACAAGCACTCAGTAAAGACAAGAGGACCGTATGGACTTTATTGGATAAATTTAACAGAAGAAGCTGGAGCRTACAGCTTTGACTTTAAAACAAAACACTGTTTACGTTGATGCAGATTGAGCAGTGCAAAGTGATGGCATCCAAGAAGAAACCCCTGTGGCTGCAGTTCAAAAGAGCCGACCCCACCACCCTGTCTAAAGACCCCATCGGCATCATTTTTAAAGACGGCGATGACCTCAGGCAGGATATGCTCATCCTGCAGGTCAGCAGCAACACACGGCCGTCCCCAGGGCTGAAGTCAACAGTCAGGAAGGAAAACCACTATTTACATATTTGAATTTATTTGTTTACTTTTTTTGTTTTTTAGATTCTGCTYATCATGGAGTCGATCTGGGAGACGGAGTCACTGGATCTGTGCCTGCTACCGTACGGCTGCATCTCCACTGGCAACAGAATCGGTGAGTTATTCTGGATGACTTCAAGTTAAACTATTTTAGTAGCTGCTTTCAGCCTTTTTGAGACACGGTACATTATTTTTACATCCAAAGTGTCACTAAATAACACACTGTTGCCTAGTTACAATGTATATATTGACAACACTGCCTTGTCAGCTGGTTTACACTGACTCAGTGTGAAACCTGGGTCTGTTTTGTTGAACACAAAGCTAATAACTTGGCTGGAATAGAAAAAGGGCATAAAGCTCTTCCTGAGCTGTGTTTATCGCTCACTGGTGAAAGATAAAGGCAGACATTGTTTTTGTCTGAGTGTTTGTGTGTGTGTTACCAAAATAGCTCCTGAAACACTAAAAGAATGTTAATAAAACTTAGGAACTAGTCACTGGATGTAAATCTCTCACAGGTGTCTACCATAGTTAATCAATGTTAGCCTACAGAGAAATGTCTAAAACTTTACAGTAAACATTTATTCATAATTTTCTGTATGTTCTGATATTGCATGCATCACTTACTTCATTGTCTTTAATAAACTAGAGGTGAGTTTTGTGCCACCCACTAGCAGGARGTTTGTCACTACACTACAAGCATGTGTTCAACAATGGTTAAATAGTGTAACAAGGTAATATTTTTGTGTCATGGCACAGTGGTTGAAACTCATGGTGTTAGGGCAAAATGGAATTCTTATTTCTTTTATTTCCAATAAATCAACTGGGGCTTGTCATATCCTAASCTTCCTTTTGGTGTTTATTGTCACATCTTGTAGGTATGATAGAGATTGTGAAGGATGCCACCACCATTGCTAACATCCAGCAGAGCGTTGTTGGAAGCACTGGTGCATTTAAAGATGAAATCCTCCATCAGTGGCTCCGAGACAAGTGTGTCAGCGAGGACAAGGTCCGTGTTGTATCGAATCGTCTCGTATGTCTGACATCCCTAAATAGGGGCTTTCAAAGTTCATATGTTGAATTTCCTATACATGTTAGAAAAATAAATCATATCTTACTTGTTTAGATAGATTAGAAAACATAGAACCATCTCAGTTTGATGAAAAGCATTCATTCTGCAATGGTTTGTGAGCTAATTGCTAATCTGAATGCAGCTAAGTCCAAACTATTTCTCCAAATTTTTGTCATTCAATAACTTTTCCATACAACTAAACTGTAAACTGTTCAGTATTGTTAATCAATAACTGGAGAAGGTTTTACAGTAGATATTATTTGCATTTTACAATCAATGTGTTGCTTTGTTTCCTGCAGCAGGTCAGTTTATCAAACAGTAGGAAATAGCAGCGTGACAGACAGGAASGAAGTGAGGCTCTGGGTTTTTTCCTGCACATTTATCTGACACACCTGCTAACTCAGCTGTTTTTTATCCTAGACTTGTAACCAGAACTTAAAGAAGCAGCAGCTTTCTGTGACTGTGTGAATGTTTTCTGTTTCTGTGACGAACAGGTTTTGTGTGTTTGTGTGTAGTTCCAGCAGGCTGTGGAGAGGTTTCTGTACTCCTGCGGGGGATACTGTGTGGCTACTTACGTGCTGGGGATCGGGGATCGACACAATGACAACATCATGATCACAGAATCAGGTGATCTTCTGTCTCCCTGCTGGACTAAAACACAACAACAGCTGCCAGGAAAGCCAAACAAATGTGTGTGTTTCTGCAGGGAATCTATTTCACATCGACTTYGGCCACATCCTGGGGAATTACAAGAGTTTCATGGGAATCAGTAAAGAGTGGGTCCCCTTTGTGCTCACACCAGACTTCCTGTATGTCATGGGAACATCGGGGAAGAAGAGCAGCCCCCACTTCCAGAAGTTCCAGGTTCAGAGTTTGTTTGTTTTGGTGTTAAAAAAAWTTTTTTTAATAGAATTTCAGTGCAAACACAACAAACCGAGAGCAACCTGACCACACTAAAATGTGTGGTCAGCACACATTAAAACATTAAAAAAAAGAATGCACATCACCCGCGGCTTTTCATACTAGAGCTTCAAACTTAAATTATTTAATGATGAGAAATATTTAATAATAAATACTTGATTATTTCCCTCAAATGATTTTTTTATTTCAGAAAAAAGAGATTATTTGAAACTCATGACAAAATTTTACGTAGTGATTTCAATTTTAAGCCTTAAAAATTTCATTTTACTAATGTTCTGTTTTCAGACGAGGTTTAATTGTGTTTTTTGTTTGTTCTGTCTGTGTTTCAGGACGTGTGTGTGAAAGCTTACCTCGCCCTTCGTCATCACACCAACCTCCTCATCATCCTTTTCTCCATGATGCTGATGACCGGTACAACTTCAGAGCATCTTTTATAATAAAACATCATCCTAACCTAAGCTAACATTGTCCCACACCTGCTTAGTTTCTTCTTCTCTGGTGTCTGAGTGACAGGAAGCTGCAGTTTGAGGTTGGGTTATAAAAATGTAAAACTAACCGTCAGACCTGTTAAAACTCCACCGCAGGTATGCCCCAGCTGACCAGCAAGGAGGACATCGAGTACATCCGAGAGGCTCTGACCGTGGGGCGCAGCGAGGAGGAGGCGCAGCGCCACCTGCTGGACCAGATTGAGATCTGCAGGGAGAAAGGCTGGATGGTTCAGATCAACTGGTTTGTTCACCTGGTGCTCGGGATCAAACAGGGCGTGGAGAAACGCTCCACTTAGGACATTTGATTCGTTGTAGGGAGAAAAAAAACAAACAAAAGAAAATCTTCTTAGAGTTTAAACAAAGTGCTCAAATTGTATATTTTAATAT
>NW_013952595.1:578558-584188 GCF_001266775.1 Austrofundulus limnaeus
GACTCAGACTTTCCCCTCCTGTTTACTGGAATAAAATTAGTTGTGTATATTTTATTGTAAAGAAACCCAGAACATACAGTACACTGATTATAAACAGTGACTGATTTGTGGCCCTTAATGAACCAAGTCAAAGCTTTTAACAAAACTCAAGATAGATTAAAGGTGCTCATTGAAATCAGGAAAAAAAAAGTTCTTTGTTTTATTTGTTTCAAAACATAATTGCAAAAAGAAAACAGCCGTGTTGTTTTTGTTTTTCCCTTTTTTAAACTGAATTGAAGTACCGGTAAGTAAAAATCCAGTGTTGGAATTTTGCTTTAGAGTTTTAAATCCAAAATAAAATCTATGGTTCTTTCAACATGTAGCAGTACCGTTAATGATGGATTCTTGTTATTCTAATTTAGTTTTAAAACAAAAATAAACTAAAAACACTTTTTTTTTTCTCGTTTTATCTTGAAACAGAAAAAACGAAGAATACACAGGTTCAAACCCARCTGTGATATTTGAGTTTCCTTCGGGAGTTTTCCAGATACTACATAATTTATCTTCACTCTACGAAGATTATAAATCAGAATTATTAGACATCGCCATCATTGACCTACTTTCAGTCATTTCAGCTGTTTCTAAATAAATGAACATTAGCTTCACAAATTTTGCTGTATTTAGGAACACGTTATCTGTCGATGTAAGCAAATATCGGTCAGATTTTGTTCGATATTAGAGCTTTTTGATATTTTTAAAATATTTTTTGTGCCTCAGGCAACGTCAACATGAATCAGGAATTTCTTCCCTTCATTTTTAAGGTGTTTAACAATTTCTTAAACATTTACAACTTTATTTGAGCGTTTTGCTATCTATTCTTTTTTACAGTGAAACTCTTTGCTACAGAAGTAGAAAATCGTGRCTCTGAAGTGTTTCAAATATTTTTGTTGCTGTTTTGTTTTTAAGTAAGGCTCAAGAGTGAGTCATCGTTTTCTGACCGTATCAATCAGACATATTTTCATTATCTGTGTTTTGTAATTTGCACTCCAGGATCGGTCACTCTGTGTCGCCTCAGGCAAGCAAAAAAAAAAAARAAAAAGTCTAACCTATCTTCTTAGAGTTGAATTTCTTCCCACTTGAATATCTTGCTCTAAAAACATGAAGGTTTATATACATACCCTGATTAATTTCAGTCCAGAGAAGTGAAGTGCTTCTAAATGATCAACACACGTTATTCATGTCATAATTTTATATACTGTATGAGCCCTTTGCTGTTTGTTTAAAACAACCAAGTTTAAACCAAAGTCATTTCAGAGAAGTAAAATGTAGAAACACTGGAATGTGAATTGCAATTAAATGGGACCAGATTTTGTTTTTCTATGTATAAAAGTTATGTCCAAGTTCCAGCTGTAAAAAAATTATTTTTTCTTTATTGAAGGAACATTTTTCAGTCTGTCTGAACTTAATGCATTTTTTACTGAATTCAAGCAATAAATTTATAGAAATATATTTAATTTTCCATGTTTTTATTTTACACTATTAAAGACAATATATAATGTATGTGTGAACAATATGACTGTAAATCCCAATACCAAAACTTAGCAAAAGAATGAAGTTACCACAACTCAAGTATTTAGAAAAAGTCGTATCAAACTATACATTTTTTTAAGAATCGGTTCTTTTAAGTTTGCTAAAATTTAGGGGAAACTTTGGACTTTTGATGACCTAAAACAAATGATCAAATTTTCAATCATGATCAAAGAAATATTAAGTAAAAGCAAAAATGCAACATTTCTGTAAATTGACAATAGTTTTACTTAAAAAAATCTGAGAACTGACATTTATTGAAACCATATAGAATAAAATCTAAAGCAGGTTTTAAGTGTTCAAGATTAGAAAATTTTAAACCTGCTTCAGATGACGAGACGAAACGCTCCACCTAGGGCTGCACCGATTGCAGTTTTCTGGCATAAATCAGGACAACTAATGAAGTTGTTTTCCACTGGCCCTCTGGACGGGTTCTTTGTTGAAACATTTTGTCTTTTATGCAAAAGACTTCTTCAGTCCGAGAAGCTGCGGGTGAACTCAGCCTTAAAAGCAGTACCTTCACATAGTGGATCAACCAGTTTGCCGATGACATCAAAAACTTCTTCACCAGATAACTTAACTGGTTGGGTTTAGGTAAAGAAGAAATGTTTGTTAATTTTAGTTTTCTCAGCGAAGCATTCCTAACTTTATTTATACAACTTAATTACCTCTGAGATAAAAAAAAAAAACAAAACTCCACTGGAAATATTAAGCTTGGTCAACTTAAATCATTGTTTATTTTCTAAATTTACCCTGATTATGAGCTTTGTCCACAAGATGGCGCATTGACACAAGCTTGTCCCATTAGCTTGCAAAACTGCCGGATCAGTCAACTACTGGTTTCTGCTTCTTTCATATTTCCCACCTCATCTTTCCTCCTGCTCAGCCTCTTTGTCTCCTCCTGCTCAGCGGCAGCAGAGTGGGCGTTGGAGAACCATTTAAGCTGCAACGTGCGTACAGTCAGGAGGGTGTAAGTGGATTAAACGGTGTTCCTCTCTYGCTTTAGGACCTCCTTCGATGACGTAAATTGTTACCTTGCTGATGGACCATGTGTGAAYGCTGTGGCACTGATGGCGCTCTCTGAAAGAAGCGTTCTCACAGTCAGACAGACGTTGAGTTTTAAAGGCCTACTGTGTTTTCACTTACCTGAAAGTAATTTTTATCCAGACTTGGGTGGAATGATGTGGTTAAAGTTAGCATCTATTTTAAGGTTTATTAGACTTTAATAATGGTGTATAAAGCTAAAAAAAGATATTTTTACTTCCATTTCTCTTTAATTTTCTGCAGAAATGTGCTTYAGCTGTTGGAGAATAATTCCCTCGGTTGTGACAGGACTGTGAGGCTGGTGTGGGAGGGAACTAGAGCATCCAGAATCGATTAAATTCTCTTTCTCTATTATCTGTGGGTCCTCTCCAGGAAGACATGAACCAGATCAGACAGCGGGGGAAATCACTCTGCTCGTGTGTGTGTGTGTGTTTAGATCTGTTTTGGGGAGTGTTACAGCTTCAGAGGTGTGTGTTTGGCCTGACCCGACCTCACCGTGGGGTTATTTTCAGGTTGGGACCTGGTTTGAGGTTAATTGGAGCTTTCTTCCAGGCTTTAGGTGCCAGGTTGAGGTAAAGTTTAAGGGTCGTGGCAGGTGTGTGAGTATGATCTTATGTGCAAATTCACAATAAATKCATGTGAGTAAGTGCATGTGAGATTGTGGTGCGTGGGTGGTATTCACTCTTTTTTGGGTATTATTAAGTGGACTGAAGTCATTAAATACAGACAGTGGTGCCTCCAGAAATTAGTTTTATACAAACTTAAACAAAGACGCTGTGTAGAACAGTAGTGACCAATCCTGCTYCTCGAGGGCCACTGTTCTACRTGCTTTAGAGGTTTCCACTACACCTGATTTGAGTACAGTGAAGCCCTAGGTATTTTCAACAATTATCACAGTATTTGACGGTAATTTTCTTTTCATCACAGCTCAGCCGATGTTTAAAATGTACAAACGCTGCTTATTGATCAGCAACCCGAGATCAACTGAACTTTCTTTCTGCAACACAAAAGTTATTTCTTGATTTTGTTTTTTATTCACCTCTGTCTGTGTTGCTGTTTCCCTCCTCTACATGTTTTTATTTCTTTGMCTGGTTGYAGACAGGAGTCATGTGTTTTGGGCACAGGTACCGTCATGAAGGATAGTTGAGCCAAGATCGTTTTTGGGCAAATTTATTTTGGACAAGAAGTCTATCTGTGCACATCACTGAAGAGATACAAAAAAAGGAGTTTTTTTATTTTCTTTTACAGCCAACATAAGTGGCGAAACTGCCACCTGCTACTAGTTATTGAGAAGGCTGCTCCAACACTAGCTCATGCTGTAGCTTTGAGCATTGCTGCAAGGAAAAGGGTGAAACAGTCTATTGGTGGGTGCGACGTAACATTCCGAACATGTTCAGGCTATTTAAAATGGTATTTCGGTATTCAGGTAATTCAWATAATAATGAAAATCCATCCATCCATTATCAATACTCACTTCTTCCTTTCAGAGTCAYGGGGGTCACTGGTGCCCATATCCAGCAGTCACTGTGCGATATGTTTTCATGCATTTTTAGTATGAACCAGTGTACCGCCCAGCTCTAAGSTTTTCTCCTTGATATTGTGGAAACCARAAATACAGTACAGTAAGGTAAGTCAAATTTCAAATCTCAAGCTTTTTTTGTGAACTTTACAAGCTAAATTAGTAAGAACAATATCATTTACTAATTTTGTAACATACACATTAACATAAATTTTAGTTCCATGGAAAAAGAAACATACTGTTTAGTACCTGATTCATCCCCTGCGCCCTGTGCCCATGCTCCACCAAGTGCAAAGCATTTTTTCATCTAACAATTTACAGTACCATGTGACATGTCCACTGCCTGGCCAAAAGCAAAGTGTCCACCTGGATTGAACTAAGGTTTATGATGTGGGGTTGCTGCAGTTGGTCAAGTCTAGGTTCAGYAACATTCTGTGCTCAAAGAATGAGGYCACCAGACTACCTGAATATACTGAATGACCAGGTTATTCCATCAATGTTTCTTCCCTGATGGTACGGCCATATTCCAAGATGACAATGCCAGGATTCATGGCTGGAATTGTGAAAGAGTGGTTCAGGGAGCATGAGACATCATTTTTACACATGGATTGGCTCCACAGTCCATTGAGAATCTTTGGGATRTGCTGGAGAAGCTCAGACTCTCATCAATGCAAGATCTTGCTGAAAAWTTAATGCAAGACTGGATGGAAATAAATCTTGTGACATTGCAGAAGATTGTCCAAACATAGTCACAGAGAATGTTTGCTGTAATCAAAGCTAAAGGTGGTCCAATGAAATATTAGAGTGTGACGTTTATCTTTTGGTGGCAGCTTTTTTTTTTTTTTGGGGGCCACGCAGTGTAGCTGCTAACTGTTTCACTTTTGTGCGTTTTTGTTTGGTTCTTAACACATTAAGATACCACCTAAACCATTTGTAGGCCTTTTTTGACCACATCCAATATTTGCGTTTTTTCAAGATTCAAATGTAACSCTTGTGAAAATCTGTGCTGTACTGTAAATAGGTGATTAGCAGGATTCTGCAGAAATTGAAGAGGTATCAGTCACTGAATCAGGTGTATTGGAGCAGAGAAACAAGTAAAACATGCAGGATGCTGGCTCTCGAAGACCAGGATCCCACACCTAGGGGGTATTMAAGGTCCTTCTTGGGATGGGTGTTGCCTGTGATGCAGGCATCAGATTGTTTCGATCTATGTTTCTTGTATCTGTTCCTATCAAATAAACAATAAAATAAAAAATAGAACAAAATGGCTGACCACTGGGCAGCCTTCCATCCGAACTTGACCTTTTTAGCAGTTTCCTTGATTACRGCACCTGTGCATTTTCATTACCACCTTTTGAATATTTAACACCTTGACACACCTGCTCCCTCTGTAACTGAAGACGCAGTGTAAAGGTGCATGTTTGTCAACTTGCCACATTAGATACCTTTACTGACAGGAAGCTTGTGTGTGTGTGTGTGTGTGTGTGTGTGTGTGTGTGTG
>NW_013952595.1:586526-587711 GCF_001266775.1 Austrofundulus limnaeus
TAGTAACAATATTTTTATATTACATTTATCCATTTTAAATACACTAACCTCACTCCTTTGTAATAACTACGGCAAAAATGTAATTAATTCAGGAAATCTTTTCAGGACCCCACCTTGATGTTTCGGGACCCCACTTTGGGTCCCGACCCCAACTTTGGGAAACACTGCTTTAGAGGAATGCCAGAGTTTTTGACTAATATTAYCTTTTATGTTGGGAAATATTTGTAACTGTTTTGKTGAAACMTTGAAAATAAMATTACATTCAATTTCATGCAAAATCGTCAAAACCAAAATATCTGTTGTGAATGAMTCAGCTACCACACCAAATCTTAGGTTAATATTTGTAAAACTTAAAGCCATTTTTGTTAAGGTCAATCGACTGTGGCAGTCATCTTGACTTGGGTTGACTTGAAACATTTATCCATGCTTATATTTTAAATGCAGAGGCACATCCAGTGATTATTTTCTGCAAGATTCATTAAAGGTTCTGCGAAAACACTACKGTCCACCTTTTAACAAAATGCCCCATGCATCAACAATAATAAATATAAATCTATTTAGGAAAGAAATAATCTACATGTTTATATTATTTTGAGATTCATGCGTCATTCTGGGTGACGGCTGCARCTTTAGCACCACCTGTGATTAATGACTGAGATGTTTATGCATTTTGATTTTGCTACAGCTTTGGTTCACACCACTGATTAGAAATAGAATGTTAAAAAGAAAAAACACTATGAATAAAATTACTTAAGATGAGCAAATGATGGTATTATACAGACTAAAGCAAGCACTGGAAYATCTATCTGTTTATGGCTTTTATATAAAAATACAGATCACTGTACTGTTTTAAAGACAAAAGAGGGTATAGGAGGCTCTGCAAAGTTTGATGTGTACAAGAAAATAGAAGATTGAATGTCATAATCTGAAAATCAGGGATTCAAGTTCCTCAAATATTTCTGTTGTACTCCATAGCAGTAAAACTATCACAGTGAGCAATACTTGTGTGTGTTATACTGTAAAAATGTTCTTGTTATTTTAACATGAGAGATTAAATACCCGGGTTATCATCAAATGACGTCACACGAAAAGTGACAGGTGCCCCGCCCCTTTTAGGATGGGACTTCCGGTCAAGCCCCTCTTCCTCTCCCCCTCCCTTCGTCCCCCTCTTCACTTCCTCTTTTC
>NW_013952595.1:588974-594204 GCF_001266775.1 Austrofundulus limnaeus
CTCTGCACAACACCTCGACTCTGTACAACACTTTGACTCTGTACAACACCTCGACTGTGTACAACACATCGACTCTGCACAACACCTCGACTCTGTACAACACTTTGACTCTGTACAACACCTCAACTGTGTACAACACATCGACTCTGCACAACACCTCGACTCTGTACAACACTTTGACTCTGTACAACACCTCAACTGTGTACAACACATCGACTCTGCACAACACCTCGACTCTGTACAACACCTCAACTCTGTACAACACTTCGACTCTGTACAACACCTGACTTTGTACAAGATCCCGACTGTAGTACACCCCGACTCTTGTAGTGCACAGTGACTCTGTATAACACCTCGACTGTGTACAACTACCTGACTCTGTAGTACACCCCAACTTTGTACAACACCCTGACTCTGAACAACACCCCGTGTCATCCTGCACTGTGTGTTGATGACTGGACTACTGCTTCACTGTCCCATCTTTAGGCTGCCATCAACACCAGCAGACAACAGAGGGKAGAAGACCATTCCTGGCAATGGTGTAGTGCACAAGGAATGCTGGAGATTTGCGCTAGCTTGCCTGTAATAGTGAATGGAAAAGCAGGTTAAAAGGATGGTARATGGATGGATAGATTCTTAGCTTGAACATTAAGCTAAGAATATCTGAAGWGACATCATCTAAATCATCTTTTTCAAAGTAAAAATTGTTCTTTTACAGGCAGATTTGTCTCAATAATCTTCTGTAATTCTTAAAAATGCTATTTTAATTTGTGCCATGATGACTCTTCCATGTTTTAAGCTAAACAGTTTTGACCCCTGGGGCCTCTCAGGTTTGCAGCTAAGCCTCAACAGAAGGCACAATAATTAATGCACATTAGAAGGCCCAATAATCTGTGTTGGAGTATGTAGGGCTGGAATTCTTCAGCTAAACGCCCAGTCAGCCACCTGCTACCCATGAGCCCAGAGTTAAGTAAGTGCACAACAAACCGAGTTGCAGAGTCTCGGCTTCCCTGCCAGCCAATTGGAAAAGACTTTTATCCCGGAAGAGCTAATCTTCCACTGAGCTGAGGATTCTCTACTGAGATTGTTGTTGTTGCTACTCTCGCTTGTTGCTGACCAAAAAAACAGCGTGGCTGCTCACYGACTGGGACTTCAGAGACCCAGGGTTGAGGTGAAATGACCCTCCGCCGTTCGCCMTCTTCCACCTGCGCAGGTGAGTGCCACACAAACCTACAGGAAGCTTTTATTTTCCCTGTCCTTCATGTGAGCTGTCCTGTCTGTCTCTTCCTGTGTCTTCACCCAACAAAGAACCGGACCACTGTAGAGTCTCATTGTCCCTTCACTGTTCCCCTCAAAGAGTGTGTGGACGTGTGGGTGTGTGTCAGCAGACCGTGTGGGGTGATCACCTCTTTACGGACCCAGGGTATACTGTTGCATGGGACTTTATTACAATTCTGTATACAGACCCCAACGTGCCGTCTCCTTTTTCAGCTTTTCACTTTGTGGAAATATTTGACCATATTTTAGAAGAATCAACATGGATTCTAGACATCTACTCTTAGATAAGGTATGCTCCACTATAAAAACAAAATAAAATAAAAACTACAACAAAAAACATTCAGATTAAAAGTAAAATGTTTTCAATTTCCTGAAACATTCTGATAATACTGAACCAACACGCTATTAGAAATTTTCCTGAAATTCAGAGTTATTTAGGAAGGGAATTGAGTTTGCACCTAYATAAGTGGAACATTTCTTGCTTCAAATATCAGTTTTAATTTCTGAAAAGAGAGAATTTCCTTTGAAACCAGCAACACCCACATCCCTATCCTCCTTCCTAAAAGCTTAATCCTTTTATAATGTCTACATATAATTCCAGATAACTGRATAATAATATGATCAGGCTTGGAGCTGTTGCTCATTGTTTTCTTCTGCAATGACGGCTACTGTAAATTATAGAGGAATTWATTAAATTTTCTTGTTAGCAACAGATACAGACACTTAGAGAAACATATTTACCACCCAGAGGGTAGCAGACCACCTGTAGGAATGTAAATGATTTGATTTGCAAGGAGCTGGAGCAACTAGAATAGGTAGTTGCCGGAGCATTTCAGTCAGTCGAAACAGTTAGTGAAGTCAACAGACACAGAGGACAAATCACACCAAAGGATGACACGTGTAGACATGACAAACTGCATTACAGTGTGGGGAGCCATTCATTATGACTTTCAACCTCTTGTTGTGAGTAAAGTATGACAAGTGGAATGTGACAATTTTAAGTCTAACCAGGCRAAGGAGAAGTCTAACTGTCAAAGCGTCAGAAATTTTAAACGGAATTGATGGACTGTGTTTATTTTATCACTTCAGTAGAAAAAAGAACTTAATATTAGTTTCTTAATTTTTTTATCATCAGTGATTTTTTTTAAGTAAGAGAAAATAAAAAAGAGGGAAAAACAAAGAGAAAAGTAATTATAAAGATTGAAATAGAAATTAGAAGTATATTACCGGTAAATATACACCAAGAAAACACAGGACCACACACCCAACATCTGTCCGCTCACCTAAAAATATATGGATAAATACATGGATGGCATACATAAATATATACACATACCTATACATATTTAAAGATATACATACATACATGCCTACATTCATACATACTGTAGATATATACACACAGACATACATTCCCACCACGTGACCTGTCAGAACCCCCCTGATCAGAACACCTGTTTGTGAGCAGTTGTGAACATGYGTGTATATACAAGATTTCTCCAATGGAATATTTAATAGTGACTGTGGAGGACCGAAGACCCAACCCCTAAGACATGAGGCAGACATAGGGAAGACCAGAGCCCAAGGGCCCGAGAGGGATCCCGAGCGCAGAGCCCCAAGGGGGTGTCCAGATGGAGACTGTGTTAAAGACCTGTAGCAGGGTAATGGGAAGAATGAAGTAAAGATGAAGCAACTATTAGCAGGAGCATGACAGCAAAAAAAACCTATATATATAATTTATTTATTTGTTTGTTTGTTTGGGTGTCCCAATACCAGTTTTTGTCAAACCAAGTAAAAGTACAAGTACATCACCAGGCCATAAGGAACACGTACTGTAAATATCTCATTGTCCCTTCACTGTTCCCCTCAAAGAGTGTGTGGACGTGTGGGTGTGTGTCAGCAGACCGTGTGGGTCTGCTGACACAATTTCACACAATTTCAGTAAAGCAGTGGTTCCCAAACTTTTCAGCTTTTGACCCACAAAATAAAAGCAGCAGAGACCTGTTCCCCCAGCTGTTGTCAGTTGATAAACAATGTTTTTACGTCAAATAAACAAGATCATTGTAACATTATTTATTACATTATTTTTGTCCATTTTAAGTACACTAATTTTATTATTTTGTAACAACAAAGGCAAAA
Organism: Austrofundulus limnaeus; assembly: GCF_001266775.1. Taxonomy (NCBI): domain Eukaryota; kingdom Metazoa; phylum Chordata; class Actinopteri; order Cyprinodontiformes; family Rivulidae; genus Austrofundulus; species Austrofundulus limnaeus. The sequence goes on from NW_013952595.1 coordinate 592,392, forward strand.
ATGTTGTTAATTGTCATTTTTTGTGTAATTCTGAAAATATTTTTCAGGACCCCACCTTGATGTTTCAGGACCCTACTGTGGGTCCCGACCCCAACTTTGGGAACACTGCTGTAAACAACCATGAAGCAAAAGCACAAAACTAACCAAAATGTGACCCACATTCTAAACCACTCAAAGCAGGCACCCCTTGYAGTRCACTGTTGGAAAACCATTCCAGGTGAATACAGAACCTCATGAAACTGATTGAGAGAAYGGCAAGAGCTCACACAGCTGTGATAAAAGGAAAATGTGCYCACTTTGAACAAGGTCACTACGTGACTCCTCATGTGTTCCTTCATAATCTGGATGACCCCAATACCACAATGTAGCAAATAAAWAAWTAAAKAAAGAAAAATAAAGAAAAAACATGACATTGAAGGAGAAAGTGTGTCCAAACTTTTGATAAGTATTAGWAGTAAATGTTACAATAGTCTCCTTGGGCAGGTGATCTGTGTCCTGTCCTTCCTCAGTCAGAGACAGCACCATGCAGTCTTTCAACAAGATGACACTGTCCACACAGATTGTCTGCGTCACGTGGATATTGTCAACAAGTCAGCCAGAATTCTTTGGACTTTAACAGTTTTTACTAAAAGAACAATTTCAGCTTGCACAATGGCAGACTGTGTGAAACACACTGAAAAGAGCTAACTGAGAAAGTCATCTATAATTGCCTGGCTGTAACATGTAGTATTTGAAGACAGTGGACAAGATTTGATACTGGAGACTTTAAGGTTTCAGATTGTTAATTCTAAGTAAAAACTTTTCAAACGTTAAATAAGATATTAATTTTACTTACCTTTTTATTTAACCAGGCAAATCCCACTGAGATCATGGACCTGTTTTGCCAGGGAGGCCTAAAGGCAATTTAACTTGCATGTTTTTAGACTGTGGGAGGAATCTGGAGTACCCAGAGAAAACCCATGCAAACACAAGGAGAACATGCAAACTCCACACTGAAAGACCCCAGTTCTGAACCGAGGATCTAACCAGGACGTTCTTGCTGTGAGGGGATCGTACTAACCACTAAGCCCAAAAAGCTTTAAAGGCTCACCAACAAAAAAATGTGATTTTAGTGTTTTTTTAGCCCAACACAATGCTCCTAAAACAGCTGTCTCGTGAAGATGCCACTGGAACGTTTCCGCCTTCTCCCTCATTAGTGCTTAATAACATGAAGCTAAATAAGACAGGCTTCTGGCACAAGTTTCCATACAATCAGCGAGCCGAGGCTGAGACAGCATGTGATAAAAGCATCAGCATTAAGTCTTTGTGCCGTGCTCCGCCGGTGCTGCCCATTATCTGCTCTCTGAAGATGCCCTTTTGCCTCTGCTATTAGAAAACGAGTGCGAAAATAGAATGTTGAGAAACAGAGGCTGGGTGGGATTCCAAAAGCCTCTGATTTGAAGAAAACCAAGGAAAAAGCTTTTTATGTCAAGTCGCGCTAACACTAAACAGAAAACAACTTATTAAGGGGGCAAATGTATAAACACTGAAGCACCGTTGTTACTTTTCGGTTATGTTTTGATCACAGTAGAAACATGTAAAATTTAATAGGGTCAAAGAGTTGCCAGGAGCCAAGGCTCAACCACCAGGTGCTTGTTGTCGAGCTCCACTCKAGGCCTGGCTCCTGGGGGTGCACTGGTTTTAATTTACCAGGCGAGTTATCCTGATCCATGTGTTGTGTATCCACTGAGTACTTTTTTTGTCACCCTTTTMAAATGTCTTTAAAATTATAGTTATCCACAAATATTTATAATTTTAATTCTATGATTAGGTA
>NW_013952595.1:594214-596717 GCF_001266775.1 Austrofundulus limnaeus
GTCCAGGTGCACCTACTTCTGATAAAGAGACAAAGAAAAAACATGTTATTGATAGAAATAATTACAATAAACATGTAGAGAAGAGAGATTAAAGTCAGCAGCAGGGTGAGGAAATGTGCTGTTTGTGCTCCAGGAGTCTAAGTCTATAGCAGCAGAAATGAAGAATAATTCAGGAAACCTAAGTCTAACTATAGGATTTATCAAAAAGGAAAGTCTTCAGTCTAATTTTAAAAGTGTCAGCCTCACGGACAGAAACTGTAAGTTGGTTCCACAAGAGAGGAGCTTGATAACTGAAAGCTCTCCCTCCCATCTCTAGGAACCACAAGTAAACCTGCAGTCTGAGAGCGAAGTGCTCTGTTAAGAGAGTATGGAACAATAAGATCTTTAATATATGATGGAGCTTGGTTGTTGAGAGCTTTGTATGTTAGGAGTAATATTTTAAATTCTATTCTGAATTTGTCAGGGAGCCAGTGGAGAGAAGCTAGAACTGGAGAAATATGGTCTCCCCTTCCAACTCTTATTAGAACTCTAGCAGCAGCCTTTTTAACTGAAGACTCCTTAAAGAGTTTTTTGGATGCCCAGATAATAAAGAATTACTTTTAGAATTAATTTTAGTTGATTATTTATTTGTTGCAACAATGCTTCTTTGTGATAAATTATACTGTTGAAAAATCTGGGAATTACCCCCTAAATAGCCACANATGCTCTGTTTGATCACACACTGTTGTGGGATGGCATGACATTTTTCAGGCAGCATTTGTCACAGATCAGCCAGTGTGACTGTGWTGATCACATTCCCACAGCTGTTTAATTGGATTTACTATGTCACTCCCAGTTCTGGAGGTTGTCTCTGATAAACCCCAATCTGTAGGGGTGAGCATTGTCATCTTGAAAGATAGAGTTTTTGTTCCAGACTGTGGAGATGTGGAATTTCCACCGGTTGCACAGTGACAATCAGGTGCCAGTCAGGCACCTGATTGTCAGCAGCTGGGGTACAAGCAGCTCAAAATAAAAGTGGACAGTAGAAAAATCTGTGTGGTACTGGGGGTAAGTTTTTCATGGTACAACACATACTCAACTCTGCTACTCAACCCACAAATGCATTTTYCTTATAAATATGGTACCATTTAGCWGACATAAACACAYTTTCCTWTGTTRTAAGATTTATTGTCARTAAGTGTTACAACAAAGAAATAATCAACCATATCATCACTGTATGATGGAAAATCATTATGGTTTTCTTTAAGACAGTTTGGAAATCCATCAAGAGATGAAGCTTGGGAATTTGACAATAAACAAAAAATCTACCCCTGACCACATGTTTAATCMRGATTCTGACCTGRACTTTGTAAAATCTCTATCTTCTAGAGCCATGGTCCAATGGTGCCGGCTTCTGCCAATCATCCACAGCGCTCAGCGAGTCCTCGTCCATCCACAGCGATGCCCTGTACCACCTGGGCAGAGACATGTCTGGGATCGGCATGAAGCCCATGCCCTACAACCTCCTGGAGCCCAATACTTTCAAGGAGGAGCCCTGGGGTGAGGAGTCCCAACATCTGCTGCAGGTACTTTTTAGAAACCAGTCTGAAACTTAGACTTCTGAGGTTTASGTTCGGGTGACACAGTATTCATAAAACACTCAGCAGCTTGTTGAACGGAGMTAAAGATGGGATGTTTCCTGTCAGTGCAATGTTGCATAGCATTGCAACATTTTGAGTTTAGCACTASGTCTCATTAAAATGACTTCAGATGTCACGCTGTAGTAATGAAGGAGGCAATCATTTTTAGGGTTTATTGTGTTTGTGCCATTATACAAAAAGTTTGGTTCATTCTGCAGGAGGACAGAAGGAGGTAAAACTGCCTTTACGAAAACAAGCTCCAAAATTGTTAATGARAAGATCCGATAAATCTAACAATTTWGAAAAAATTAGGATGTTGTAAAAATGTAAATAACACAGATTGCAATGATTTACAAATCTCATAAACCCATATTTTTTTATTTACWGTGGAACATAATAAAAGTATGAAATTCTTCAGCTAAAAAAGTATGATTAATTCGAAAGATAAAGTWTTTTGAAACATTTGACAGCAACACATCAAACAAAAGTGGGGCAGGGGAAACAAAATACTAATAATCTAATTGGYAACAAGTCAGTGAAAGGACCTGGTATAAAAATAACAAGTTATAGCAAGAATGGGCACTYGTGGTCCTAGGGCTGCTATCCTGCATGTTTTACTTGTTTCCCTGCTCCAACACACCTTATTCAGTTACTGAATTACCTCTTCATGTTCTACAGAAGCTTGTTTATCACCCATTTGTATCAGGTGTTTTGGATAGAGGACCAGGATKGCCCATCCCTGAGTTGGAGAGACTGAATCTCTAAGAATGGGCAGAGGTTCACCAGTCTGCAAAAAGCTGCAATTTCAGAATAATATATAACCTTAGCCATCCATCCATCCATCCATCCATCCATCCATCCATCCATCCATCCATCCATCCATC
>NW_013952595.1:596982-598868 GCF_001266775.1 Austrofundulus limnaeus
ATCCATCCATCCATCCATCCATCCATCCATCCATCCATCCATCCATCCATCCATCCATCCATCCATCCATCCCAAGGCCTGTGGTTCTGTTCTGGTCTGTAATATCTTTAGTCACTGTTGCCCATTAATTGGTTCACGTCCCACAAACGAGAGTGTCTTTCCTTACATCATTTTTTAACGATTGTAAAAAATAAGTAAATAAATCACACAAGTTCAACGAAACAACAACTGCAAGCTACCAGGCAACAACTAGCYAACATTAGCTTACTGTCYTCTATCGTCTTACCTTCTCATCTTCAGTGTCGTACTGCTGGGTGATGCAGTACAATCCTTGATACTTTTCCTTTAAACTTGGTGTCRTTCATTGTTGTCCCAAACAAAAACAAAAAATTGCACATTTTTAAAAATGATTATCCCTGCCCACATCGAGGAGTCTCTCTGCTCAAAGCAAACACAAMCAGGGCCGGGGTAGAATAAGGCCAGGCTGGCTAGTCTCTCCATCGTGTCCTGGGTCTTCTCCAAGACATGTCCAGAACACCTCCTATGGAGATGTCCATGGGGCTTTTACCAAATGCCTGAACCACCTAAACTAGCTCCTCTGGATGTGGAGGAATACAGTCTCTCTTTGGTAACTGAACTCACTCTATCTCTAAGTTAGTTTGATCAAGGTATTTCTTGTTTTATTGGAATACAGAGTCTATTTATTCTGTATCAGATATTTATTATTTTAAATTAAGATTTTCTGGGTTTAACCTTCTGTTTATTATAAAAAACCCATAAAACTCTGAGTTGATGCACTGAAACAGTAATAAGATGAGCAATGAAGGGCACAAACGTGAAGTATTGATACAAATTGTATCTGCTTCTGTGATTTTGCTGGAAAACACAGCTCCATTATATCAGAGTTCTGCTTTCTCSCTGCACGCTGTAAAAAATATCCACCCACAAGAACAGTCAAGAAAACAGAAAAAAATGCATTTCAATTATTCATTCAGTTTAGTTTTTGTGTGTATTGTGCTTTGTTTAATATTTTAACCCTTTTTATCTGCACTCCCAATCTCCATTTTTCAAAATATATAAAAAAGTTTTCATTTTATAAAATGATGTTTTTCTTAAAACCTCCAATGCCTAATTAAAACTAAACAGACTGGGAAAAAAATGCAGGTAAGAGCAAACCCAAGCTGACAAAAGGCTATGGAGCCCGAAAGGGGACATGGGGGGATATTTTTCTTTAGCGTTTCCACGCAATAATATTGCGTTACCTCGCAATACTTTTTGTGTTACCTCACAAACATTTGCATTCCCTTGCAATATTGTTTTGTGTTCCCACGCAAAAGTTTGTTTTGTATTTAATAAATTAAATCAGACATTTATTTTGAAATATCCAGTCACCAAAACAAGATGTGTTGCTACAAGTTTGTAAAATTGACCTTGATGTTGCGTGGCTGCATTGTGTTRCAAATATCGGCAAATTGCATACTTCCATGCATGGCTGTGTGATATATTCATTCCGAAGCTGAATTAAAGTAGTAGGCTTACTCTCTAATGGTGAGCATGTGAATTTGTTAATAAACCTTCTGGCACAACAGTAAACAACTTTTGCGAGGGAACGCAAAAGGCATTGTGAGGTAACACAATACTATTGCGTGGGAACACAAAAGAAAAAAAGAAAATCGTCCATGTCCCCTCGCCGTCTCTGTACAAATCAACACCTCGAAAATGTTATCTGAGGTCTATTTTAGAAATTTTAGTCAGGAAAATGTCTTGTTTATTTACATAAAGGAACGGGTTCCTTATTAGTTATTTATCCAGCCAGTAGGGGGTGCTCATCAATGCTGACTTCAACTTCTGTTTTCTGTAAAACACATCCAGTATATATATATATA
>NW_013952595.1:600098-607943 GCF_001266775.1 Austrofundulus limnaeus
ATTTTATAGTTGTGCTTTTATTTATTTTACTTATTTATTGTTTTTCACATTGACTCTTTTTGGGTGTCATCCTTATCGTTTATTAGGTAAGTAGTGGTTTTCACTGCAAAACAAGCATCTTGTTTTTACTGATATTACTGCTATGGAGGAAAAAGAACCCGCATGTGTCGTTCCATAGCTGCAGGTCATTTTTTACAGTGTAGAGCTCTGACAGCAGCAGCCCTGCTGGAGCTGCTGCCCACAGATCACTTGCATAGAAGTGAARGAGCAGCACGCGATCAGAGGCGCACCTGGATCCACAGGATCCTCTCAGACCTGYAGCAGACGGACGGTGGCTCCTGTGGATCTGCGGACTAACACGGAGCGGCTTCAGGACTTTAACGATGGAGGAGGCTGTGGCTGAGAGGAATCTGGCTGCGTTTCACTGCAGAACCCGCCAACTTTTAATCCTGCTCTCCTTCTTCTCCCGCTCTGTGTGTGTTTGAAGCGCAACAGCATGCAGATCTCTCCGAGCGAAGACAAGATCCCAGTAAGTTATCTCTGGGTTTAAAGAGCTTTTCCTGTTCCAACAGGAACACAACTTTATTTAACAACCAACTGCAGTACTCTCCGTTTTTGTTTTAACTCTTATAAAGATGATAAACTTAATAATAAACTGGTATAGATTAATATTTTGTTCAGAGTAGGACTGGAAGATATAATATTTTACCTTGAAAGAAGTTTGATTCTATAACAAGAAGATGTTTTCCAAATGATGATGATGATGATGATGATGATGAGAATAATAAGCCAATAATTTCCTAAAAGCCTCATTCCTTGAAAGAGTACCTCACCACCTTTCTGTCAATAGACGGACTCAGATCATCTTACACTAAGAAATAACAGAGTTGTAGCTAATTTAGACAAGCCTAAATAATATTATATGATCTATCATGCTGTATCACAAGTATGTATTGTTAATGACTCTCAGCTACTATGTCAAACTTAATTTCCATATCTGCAACATTGACTGAGCTATAGACATTTTTGTGCTCTCTACAGTCARTTGGCTGCAGTGGCCATCTTGAGTTGAAGTGACTCTAAAAGGGAATCAGCTGCAGTTGTAAAACCAATGATTATTTCCTGAACATTTCAGTGAAATCTAGTTGATGGTTTGTGGCTAAAAGGGTTTGGTCCAAAAGTCTGAAGCAAATATTTTACACAATAGATGTACAGCAAATATTAGCTCAATATTTGTCAAATTTACTGAAATATAGTCAAGTTAGTGTTTTCTTTGAACTGGCTGTGGGGGCTATCTTGTATTTGGTTTGTTCCAAAAGTTACTTAATTGTTCGAATACATCCACTGCATATTTTTAAAAAGTTTTATTAAAATACGTCCAGCACTTCATGTGATATTTTGTTAAAGAGCTGTTAGTGCTCAGCGTATGTTGGGGGTCAGTCACACCATATTTTAGATGAATRCATGCCAAATTGAGTTATAACTATTTTTATATTTTCTTTAAAGATCAGGTTGCTGTGGCGGCCATCTTGAATAGGTTATAAATGTACATCCTGTGATTACTTCCTGAAAGTTTAATTAAAATTTGTTCCATGGTTTGATAGATATTTTTAACAGATTTACACAGACCTGATTGACTGCCATCACATTTAGGTCATGGGAGTGATTAAAAAAAAGGTAAAAATGCTGATAATAACATGACATTGTTGTCAGACAATTAAGTACTTTAGAACAGCATCATGAAGTAAACGGTAATGAACTAATATCCTGTTTGGAGGCCCTCATGCAGTCTCTGGGGGTCCCTCTCCCCYGGTGCTTTCCTCACGCTTTTGCTAAGACAAACATCTTTACCTTAGATGATTTCTCAGTACTGGTTAGATCAGCCCAACTGGGACTCTTCCTAGAAGTCTGCTTTACATGCTTCCAAAAAATAAAAAAGACGTTTCCAACAAACACCGGTCCTAAAGGACAGTTCCAAGAACTCAAGAGCTTTGTATGGTGTTCTGCTGAGCGTTTTGTCAAGCGTTTGGCTCAATGGCTTTGATTGTTTTGCACCTGGGAGCCAACGGGAACAATGAATAGCTTATCAAACCGATATGTATATGAACAATAAGCAAGTAGTAAATAAATACAGACTGTGTGGAAAGTTGACGTATTGTGGTTGATTCCATTGTGCATAAAAACAAACCATTTACGTGCAACAAAAGTATGTAATTAGAGCCATGTTGACATATAAGGTAAATGTAAACACTAAAGGCTGACTAATATGAATATTTGACTATTACGTCTGTTAGCCTAAAGACAAAGACATTTCCAAAAAACATCAATTCTAAAGGAAAGTTTCTGGAAATCTTTATTCTTTTGGTGTTCTGCTGAAAGATACGTCGAGTTCGTCTCAATGGATCCAATTGTTTYGCACTCGAGAGTCCCTGGAAACAATGGATAGTTTATCAAAACTTTAAAAGCTGGGGATTTATCCCCAGCTTTTAAAGTTTTGATAAACTATCCAAATACAGACTATGTGAAATGTTAATGTATTGTGAAACAAAGAACTGTAAACAAGTAAGAAACAAAGTCCATGTCATTTTTTTTACCTCATATTAATGTGTTCAAAAAGGGATCATCCAGTCAACGTTGAAGTGAAGTTCTGTCAGATCAGTAGTTAGTACCTTATCGTTAGTAATATGGGAGAAAGAGGCAAAAGTTTTTGTCTTGGCTAGGCTAATGGCTAGATGCTACCTTAGCTATTACATTCATTACGTTCTCTTCTCTGCCTATATACAGTTTTACAGCACATTCTATTTTTTATTAATGAAAAGTGCTACATAAGTTCGTTTACCAAAATAAGCCAACAATTGCAACTCCCATAGAGCAGCCATTTGAGATCCTCATCATATTACTTTATTGAATAATACCACCAGAATTGGTGTAAAAGTACTCAAATTTACAACCCTGAGCTTAAGCTTGAGAAATGAATGAACCAACTGGTGGGCCGAATTTTGATACGGCCCATGGGCCGCCAGTTGAAYAGCCCTGACCTACACGGACTATAGCCAGCTTGATGTAATTCCTCCACGTGATTCGAACCAACTTCCTGACTTAATAGAGAACTATTAAATGTACACTTAGAGTGAACTGGTTTGTCAGTGTAATGGTAAATTTCCTCATTGAATACAYTGTTTTCCCCTTCTGTTTTCTGTTATCTGTGGAGGAATTTACCGAACTAGWCTTTCACAGCAATATTTTGGTCCTAATCTGTCCTCCATTTGAACAGCTTTCAGTATCGTGTTTTCCATGTTTAATCTTCCTCTTTATTTCTCCTCTATCTAAATAAAGACTAAAAAAAGGGCAAAGGTGAGCTGACTGCCCACTCTGCTGCTGAAAGTCTTTTTTTCATTGTTTTTGAGTTCCTGCCAAAAGCCACTCGTGTCTGCCGGTGCTGACACTGCATCAGATGTTTAAGTTCATTCAAACACTTATTACGTAACTCCCCTGCTGCTAAAAGGCTGTCTTTGAACAATTTGTGTTCATTTGAATATAATACTTAAAAAAAAAAGAAGCTTGTTTCCAATCAAAAAGAAAAATAAGTAGGTCCTCTGGACGAGTTCTTAATTAATGAAACATTTTGTCTCTCCTCAGACTTCTTCAGTCTGAGGAGTTTCAGGTGAACTCAGCCTTATAAGCACTGCCTCCACATGGTGGAGAAACAGGTTGGTCACATGCAAAAGAGGACCATCAGCCAAACAAAAGGTCGTTAGTGCCTTGATTGGCTCTATTGTTCATAGAGTGTCATGTGCTCCATCACCTGACTATCATTGAGGCCCTGATTCACATCTTTTGCTCACAGGGGGCTGAGTCATACTTGCAGTAACAGCGTTGTAGGAGGGGTAGGCCTTCGTCTCCAGTTGTCCCCCTACTACAGAGCTAATCAAGACAGTAACTATCTATTTTTTGGCTGATGGTCCTCTTTATGTGACCAACCTGTTTGTCCACCATGTGGAGGCAGTGCTTATAAGGCTGAGTTCACCTGAAACTCCTCAGACTGAAGAAGTCTCTCGGAGGAGAGACGAAACGTTTCAGTAAAGAAGAACCCATCCAGAGAAACTACTTATTTTTCTTTTTGATTTTTCTACCYGTATTACTGAGATGCATCAGGACACTTGTTTTTAATGAGGTCTCTGGCATCAYGTTTTTCTTTCCCACAGGTTGTGGATGTAACTTCCAGCCCTCCATCCAGCGGTGAAGGTCTTTACTTCTGTGATGGCCGACGGAAAGTGGACTATGTTCTGGTTTTTCACCGCAGACATCACAACTCTATCCGATCTCTCGCCGGGGCCGCCATTCCACAGGATGAGTTATCCATCGTCTCCAAYGGCAACTTCCCTCTAACAGCGGGCTCGAACGTGGTGCCAGGACGAGGAGGGGGTCTTCAGAGGGAAGAGGCAGCGAGTGTCGGAGAGGTGTTCATGGAACTCGGAAACGCAAGAGGAAATGAGCCGATGGAGGCGGCTGCCCAGGAGATGCAGCTGATCAGACAGGAGTTTGAGGCCAATCTGTTGGAGGCTGGTCTGGAAATAGAGAGAGACAGGGAGGTGAGTGTCTAAAGTCACACTRTTGTTCGTACTGGTTGTACGTCTTTTACTTTCTAATGGGAAATTATTGTCTCCACACTTTTATCCACCAGCTGGATTCAGTTCTATTCAGTAAATGTATGTAGAGCTCATTTACAACAGAGTCATCTCAGAGAATTGCCTATATGCCACGGACATCCGGCCCAGCACTGGATGCTACTCCCAACACTTCCGGTTCACKGTCAACACAGTGTTAGCGAAAGATTTTTTCCACCCGACAACGACACTTAATGATCTCCACAGTACAGAATTAGCATATTACATGTACCAACATTAACACAGGAGACATACAGTTCAGCCAAGTGGAAAAAATCACTCCAAAGTGGACTAAAGCCATAAAAACAAAGGAAAGACGTTCGTGTTTATGGTTCCAGAATTTAGCCTTTTTCACTATTCCGTGGCTGCTTGTTCCGTGAATTTTTCACGTAGAGCTGTGACACTTATATTGTTGGAAAGAGCAGAGTCTGGGCTTTAAGTCGATGGGCTACTTGTATGGTTTCGATCGTTTTCCCCGACGTTAGTGAACTGAAAACGTAATGATTATCAGGCGGAGGTTCTGCTGCTCTCGGCGCTCGGGGGAGGGGGGGGGCGCTCGTCACTCGGCTTTAGTCTACCCTGTAATATACACTCTAACAAGTTTTACTTTTGCATAAAACTCATGACAAAGTCGCATAAAAACATTTCATATGACACAAACGCGCGTGCACACACACCTACCTGTACCGGCTGCTGTGTTAGCTTCCTCCTAGCTGTCGTGTGGAGGTGGTCTTTCCTCTCCCGGTCTTGGCAGTAAAAGGGGATAAATGTACATTTCCCTTTTGTAACCTCCGTCTTCTCATTTCTGATGCTGGCTCTTGAATATCCTCAGGTTAGAAATGCCGATAACAAATGCAAACGTGAGCTTTTAAAGATAAGTTTTCCCTGTAATGCTGTGATCCACAGCTGTCACCTCCTCATCAAGAGGAAAATGGAGAAAAACTAACTACTCGATCGTATCTGCTGCTTAGTGGACACAACGGCACACAACAGAACTCACGTTTTATACCAGTAGATCACAGATGCTTTAACTTTTGTGACTTTTTCACAGACTAGTACTAGCAGCTAATGCTAAAAACATAGGCAGTAAGCAGGGAGTGGAAGGGAGAAGCGTGGCAAAGATTTTACCGGAAATACGTCATTAATGACCGTGGCATATAGGCTTTTACAGTGTGAGTCAAAAGACTCAGGATGTCCTTTTATTTCAGAAACAAAGGAGAAAATGAATTATCTGGATGATGGTAAAGCTCTGTTTTAATAACTTTTGAACCACAAWAGATATTTCACATCTAATTATGGCAATCAATTGCTGAGGCAATTCTGGTCTTCTCTGATACAAAATGACCATTTTTCTGTTGGAAAAATTATTGATCCAATATGATGGTTCAAGATGGCAGCTGTTATGTACATACCCTGGAAAATAAATTACTTGCTGGGTTATTCAGATATTTTATTTTACCTTTGTTTTTTAAATAAAAGGGTGTCCTGGGTCTTTCGACTCACCCTGTATACAGAAAAATCACATCTATGAGTGATTGGGTTTTATTTGGACCAGTTTTTAACTAAACAAAATATAAAGAACACATTAAAAATAGTCTAGCCATACTTCAAAAAGTAGTTGGAAGAAGTATAAACTTATTTAATCCCAACCTTTATTTATTGTTAAGGATGAAAATTGTTTGCTTACAGTTTTTCTTTTTTTACACTTACTACATTTAATGTTTTGTTTATAACTTTTGTATGACTTGAAAAATATACACACAAATTTAAAAATACAGTGTACATAAAAACAGATTATAATAACTGTCAAACCAAAAACCCATATCTTATTCATAATGAAAAACAGTGGACATATTAAATGTTTGATTAAGAAAATGTTTCATTTAAAAAAAGAAAAAAATAGCTTTTCCTGAAAAAATGCCGTGTGAATGCTTAGTGCTGAAAGATTTATGCTGGTTAGCTAAAAAGGCTTAAACTAGCCTAAAAAATAGCTTTAAAAAGTAGCTGAAATGGTTAAAATTAGCACAAAGAAACAGAAAGAGCACGTTTACTTAATTAAGCAGTAAGAAGCTGAAATTATCACAAAAAGTACCTGAAAACACAGAGCTGAAGTTAGCAAAAAGAAGCTAAAGAGGCATAAAAAGCTTAAAATAGGAAAAAAAGCTGAAGGAAAAACAAAAAAAGTTTAAATTAACACAAAAATAGCAGATAAGGTCAGAAAAATGTAAAAGCAGCAAAAGTGAAGCAGACAAAAACTGAAGTTGGCACAAAGAAATAAGAAATAAGAGCTAGAGTAAAAGGTTAAAAGAAAGATTTATGAACATTTTGAGGGTATGTTGAAGATGGCTTTCATTTTCAATGAAGTAAAAATGGCAGAAAAAGTTAAATATCTCAAAGTACCAAAAGTCATGAATGTCCTGAAGGAGATGAATGTTTTGATGTATTGTTGATAACAGCAGGCGTCCATCTGATTGCCAAACCTATCGTTGGTGTACAATTTATCTCACTAACTTTAGAGACTTGTGGTTTTGTTTGTGTCAGTTAACTTGTTTGGCTTGAACCAGGTCATTTTTGTTATAACGATGGCTGCCTCTGCGTACTGCCATGTGTGGATGTATCCTGCCTTACTTGTTGCTGCGTGTGATTGTGTTGGAGGTTTTTGGCAGAACATTCAGTGTTTCTCTATTGTTTTTCCACTGAAATGTTGTTGGAGTGCTACTAAATAAACCACACTTTGACTCTAACAGGAAGAAAAATAGTTTTACCCTGCAGAGTTTTATGAATTGCTACATATTTAATACAGAACTGAAAACAAAATTATTTTAAACCAGTGAGCAATAATGAAGAAAGACTGTTGTTCTCAAGAACTCCAACTGAGTTTATATCAATACCACCTCCAGATAGCTTTAGYATCATGGCGTTTTAAAGCTAATAGGTGATTTTTACCTGTTAATGAGTTTTCATTGCGACCGTATTGGCATAAGAGTGGTGAGTTTTCCATGCTTGTCCTGAACGCAGCATCGCGCAAGAGCGTAATGACATCAGCAGCTGCTGCTTTAGTTCAGTCTGAAGCTTGAAAACAAGCCTCGCAGCTCCTGGAGTAAAATCAACCCATTCTCACTCCCAACTCGTCACATATTGACGTTTTGCAAGGTTCCCTCTACGTCCGATTTTGACG
>NW_013952595.1:608308-613836 GCF_001266775.1 Austrofundulus limnaeus
ATAATCGATTAATCGAAAAAATAATCGTTAGATTAATCGATTAGAATATAATCGTTTGGTACAGCACTAATGCTAAACCACGTTCTTGCTCAATTTTAATTATGCCCGGCTTATCCAGTCCAAGCTACTTCACTTAAAGTTTCTCCTCATATGTTCTGCCTTGAAAAGGTTTWGATATAAGAGACTTACGGTGTTGTTTTCTCCTTAATTCTYGTTTGTTGTTCTCCAAAACCCGCTTCCTGAAGCCCTGCCGGCTGCTGCATTAATATGACGTCGAGTCGTCGACAGGGTGGACCCCATAGAAATGAATACGAGAGGTCAGCTGCGGGGCGGTGACAAGCTGCGCTCCGGGCCACTCTATTTTTTTGCATTGGGGACTTACTGTGCATGTCCAAAATCTTACGACTTTTCTATGGGACTCTGGGGCGCCGAACTGCTCGTAACCCAGAAGTGACTCAACACGAAAAAGCTCATGAGTAAAATGGAAGTTTACACATCAATAACTCTAAATTATTTACTGTATTTTACTTATCAGAAAACATATATACAATATTTTTTGAAACATTCATAATGTTTTATTTTGTTATTTTATTTATTTATTTTTTTGTGTACAAAAATTAGTGGTGGGGCCGCACCCTAGCGCCCCCTATTGACCAGCCGCCTAATGTTTCTGACACTCCCACTTCAGCACCTCTTCACAACAATGTTTCGATGAAGGGGGGGCTCAGTGGGGTGGGAGCTCGGCTGCGGACTGAGCTCCAGGGAGGAGCTTTGTGTAAATTGGCGGAGCTTTGTTCCAGCAAGTGTTTAGGCAGCTCTGCATGGCTACCACAGGAGATTCAAGGATTTTTTCAAACACAATAGAATGAATCAAAGCAACACTCGGTATATTCTTGAATGACATAACGTGATATAAAGCTCAAAAAAGCTTTTCCCATCCCATTCAGACACTATCTCATCAACCTTTACATTGCCATCAGGCCATCAGTTTGGATTACAGAGTTATTTGGGCAAACACATTCTAAAATTGCTGTGGGAGGTGCACTTGCACAAACGTAACCTCGTATGGACAATTTGATAATGGGGTAAATGAACAGTAAAGGTGCTTTTGGGTGAACTGTAAGCTTTGAGATTGGAGTTGTTTTAAGGTGGCAGCCCTGCTATGACTAGCCATTAGCTTATTGGTCAGATTTATCTACAACAGGTAAGATATTAACTGCCCATTGCTGTGCCACAGAGTCTTAGTCTTTTTCAGTTGTTAGCTTGTTGATACTTAGTTGGATTAGCATTCTGTGTGCATATGACACTTGTTTGGGTAAATAAATGTTGGCGTGTGTGTGTGTGTGTGTGTGTGTGTGTGTGTGTGTGTGTGTGTATCCATGTCTCCATTGGCTGGCAGCCAGTTGGCAGTGTGTGCATTCTGCAGGCTGGTATTAATCAGACTGTTGACATGGTGGCCATGAAGCCTAAGCCAGGATAGGATTAGCTGACAGACTGATAGCTCCTTATCTCATCTCTTGTATTAAAGGCTCGATCAAATCTGCTGTTCATCAGAGAGGAGTACTTGCATATCRGTGTACTTCATTTGAATATAGCGTGGAGTACGCTTACAAATAAAATGGGACAAACATAATTACACACTTTCCATCAGTGTGTAGCGAGATGTGGTTGTAGGTGGATCTGGCAGAGAGCCTGATAACTTTGCTGTCTGCTTTTTCACCCAAAATTGACAATACCCATTTTTTTCCTATTTGGCTTTAGTCAGCATGCAGAAAAAAAAAAACAAGTGTTAAGTTGTAGTAGTTTGGCACCAACAGGTGCTTTTTAAAATATAAATATAGGAAAGTGACTAGTAAATTTGCAATAAATGAGCCTACATCACAAGAAGAGGGAACTTGTTGGTGGGATTAAATGTTTTCCAACATGTTTGAATAAATATTGTTGTACAAAAGGATTTTTAAGAGCTGAATTACCTGTTTTGGCTTGACTGATGAATCCCACTGACAGTGAATCACTTAACATTTGAAAATATTTGGCAGATTTTAATGCACTCATAGTTATGAAATTTTGGAATTATCCTTGTATGGAAAAAGGGACTCTCCGTTGTGGTCTGTGTACTTTTTGGTCATTCGTTTTTTGTTTTTTTTTTCAAATTAAAAATTAAAAACAGATAATAAAAACAAAGAAAAAATGGACAGTTATTCATTTTCCATTTTAAACTACCCATTGTAGTTTTTTTTACATAGCAGTCATATAATGACCATGTTAAACTGTGTTTAAAAGTGACATAATATTCAAGATAGTTGTGTACTTTTAACCATTTTTAAAGCGATCCCAAAATATAAATTTAAAAGGCCATTTTTTTCTGTTTTGATTGATCATTTTATGTGATGGTTAAAGTGAGCCCACCTGAGAATCAACATCAACACATTTTTTATTATTTATTTTGATTTGTAAAACTGTTTAAAACTATCCTTTTCTCATTTAATATCTCTTCACAGTGACTTCATCGCAAACAAAAGCTTTCATTTAAAAGCAAAAAATAAAAAGTAGTTTAGCTTAGTAAAATATTGTGTATTCCTTTTGTTTGTAATGGCATAAATGGATATAAATAAATAAAACTGACTGAAATTATAGTAAAAAGAAACATCGTCTTTAAAATCTATGAAACAAAATAGGTCTCTACCCAGAATGTCCAATAAAAAGCATCACTTGTGCTAACTAAAACCCTGATGCTAAAAAAATGATTATTAAAAAAACAACAACTTTCAGATGGTAACCTCTTATCACAAGCCTTGAAATCTGTCAGGCTTGACAAGCACTATTATTATTTTTTTTCTGCATTTCTTCATTTATTGCTGGTTCATTCACCAGGGGCCAACCAGGTCCCTCAGGTTTAGTCTCTGTCTGGTGTTCAGCCGAGTATTTGTCGAAGTATGTGAGTGGTCCCTTGTTGTTGTTGTTGTTGTTTTTATTATTATTTTTACATTATTATTATTTTTGACATAATGAGCTATAAAAGGCTCGTCACCTCAAAATCTGTTMAGACAAATTCTGGCTCATGATCAAGTTTTGTTGGTGACCTCTGCCCTTGTGGATAAGAGGAGTTTTTATTTGAAATACCTCAAATGTATTATGAACAAAGTTCTACTTCAGCTCAACCTGTTTGCCTTCAGGTTAATTAGACGTTTGGAACAAAAAGGGTTTTTCTACTTGTTGACTGAGCCTGAGGATTAATGATGATGACCTCTGCTCTCTTAGGAGCATCCTCTTACACACCACTTTGATTAAACGAGAGCAGTGTGTCCACACTGAAAAGTGGGGTCTGAACTTTAAAAAAATAATCTCTGAGGACTTAAGAACCTAAAAAAAGGTCAGACAATATTGACAAAAATGTTTTAACAGACAAAGGCAGGTCCTCTCCTTTTTTGTCACCTTTCTCCTTGTCTGTTATTAACTTTTCAAGTATTCTTTAGAAAAACACCTGACACATTTAACTATTAGCGTTATCGTGAGAGGTCTTTTGGTTCAGCTTGGTTGTCATGGTGACTTTTTCTGTTCACATGGAAAGCATGGAAAGACAAACATACCTGCACACTGGAGCATCTTCTGCTCTGGCTCATTTATTGCATGGTTAGAGTCTGTTTTAAAATCTAAAGAGGCAACAGGGACTAAAGCTAGAAAATATTTTAATGCATCAGAACCTTATCCTCAAACAGGGGTCTTGAGTCCAGCTTCGAAGTTGGTTTTAGGAGCTCAAATGCTCAATTATAACCTTATTTGTAAATGCTTTTCACTGAATGCCTCTGAAATCCATGAACATGTTGAATATATAGAGTGCAAATTTGTGAGGATTAATTTAATTTGGTGGCATATATAAATATTAGATGCTTTGAAAAGGAATTGATCTTTGGCTCTGTAAATTAGAATCTTCTAAAATTAATGATGGAAAATCAGATTTTTATTTTGAACAATCTGTGTTGCGCAAACCCAACTTGGCAGCCATCCTGAATATAAAATCTCTGACCAATTTTTTTAGCTGTTAAAGTATAAAAAATAAAATAAAAACTTTCCGCATACTTTGATGCCCTGATCATGCAAATGCAAACTTCATGTCAGATGTTTCGTGGCTTATTCAGCAATTTCTTCATTTTTTTGTAAAGATATTTACATTTTTTACATTGGTAAAAACTAAAATATTGATTGAGAAATACATGTAAAAAAGAATTACTTATATTCATGCTTTCTGAATTCAAGAACAAAAGAAGCAGAAGACAGGTACAAAAAATAAAAACAAGTTGGTATGGATTATAAGAAAACATAAGAAGAAATATTGTAGTGACTTAGATAAAAGTAAAAGTGATATGAAAGTAATTACATGGCAAGTAATGAATAGTGTTCTGAAAAATCATAAATTAAATTCAGGTATTTCACAATATTTTGTAAAGGATGGAAATGAAGTGCATGATAAGAATGAAATTTCAAATGGATTTAATAATTATTTTGTGAATGTTGGTACAAGTCTTGCAGCTAAAATACCAAAAGTAGATAATAATGTCAGTCATACAGTCACGGGTTACACCAACAGTACTTTTCTTGATGGAACTGACAAAGAAGAAATAATGCATATTGTAAAAAATCTTGCAGATAAAAGATCAAAAGATTGTGTGGACATGGACATGATGTTTGTCAAGGAAATAATGGGTTATGTTATTGAGCCATTTACATGTAATTTATCTTTTTTTAACCAGTGTATTTCCAGACAACATGAAGATAGATAGTCCCTCTTTATAAGAATGGTAAGAAATGTATGTTTAACAATTACCAACCAATATCCTTGTTACCACAGTTTTCAAAGATTTATGGGTTTAGAGCTAATAATTCTACACCATTGGCACTCATGGAACTTATAGAAAAAATAACAACTGCTGTTGATCAAAAACAGTATTGTGCTAGTATTTATGTGGATTTAAGGAAAGCATTTGACACCATTGATCACAGTATTCTTCTTGAAAAACTAAATATGGTATAAGAGGTCCAGCACTACTGTGGGTATCTAGCTATTTGAAAAATAGGAAACAGTTTGTGCAAATAAATGATGTAAGATCTGAACTTAACAATATCACATGTGGAGTTCCACAGGGTTCTGTACTTGGACCAAAGTTATTTATTTTGTATGTAAATGATTTGGTAAATGTGTCAGGGGTATTTAAATGTGTTTTATTTGCAGATGACACCACATTTTTTTGTTTGGGTAATGATATACAATGAATGAGGGAAATAATGCAAACAGAATTTGTAAAAATACAAACCTGGTTTAAACTTAATAAATTGTCACTAAATTTGAAAAAATAAACTAACTGTATAGTATTTAGAAATAAAAAGAGAACTGTTGATGTTCCATTTAGAATTGATGGTGTTGAGATTTGTAGTTTTTGGGTGTCATTATTGATGAAAAGCTGATATGGAAATCTCACATAAACGATTTAAAAACAAAAATAGCCAAATCCATTGCAGTATTATACAAA
>NW_013952595.1:614442-615967 GCF_001266775.1 Austrofundulus limnaeus
GAATAAGATTGTGGAATAATCTGGAAAGTGATTATAAAAATGTTGGTTCAATGTGTTTGTTTAAGAGAATGATTTGTTAAAGAAATATGAAACTGTATAATGCATGTCAAAAGTTGTTGCTTGAAAAGGAGTTGAAGTTTTAATTTTATTTTGTTTTTTGATTATTATTGTTTGAAATTAATTTTGGACAAAAGGGGCAGATATCATAAGATTTTTTTCTTCTTTCTACCTCCTTTCATTTCAAGTATGATTTTTTTTCTTTATTGTGGATAAAATTTTTTATTTTTATATGAAATGAATAAATGAATTAAAAAACATATAAAATATGTAAAATATTCCCAATGAAGAAAACATATAGAACTAATAAAGTGTAGCACCAACCCAATTGCCTGCAGTAATTTAAGCTACAACTTACATTTTTAAACATCAATTGCTAATACATTTTTTAATAGTAGAAAACTCACCCAATGTTCACAGCAATAAAACAGTGACCAAGGTAATTTTGTACATGTTATCTGGTAATTGTCTTTAAATAACTCCAATTTACAGAACAACAGGACTATTTTTAGCCATGATTTATTTTTTTYCCCCCTAAAAGACCATTAGATAGACATTTGATTCCATGCCGCCCCTCTTTAAAGCACAATGTTTTTTTATTGTAATTGGTTGGCCTTTTCAAGATGACCACTCAGTAAAATAATTGATTTGTTTAAATAAAAGGCCATTCCAACCCCTAATTTTCTAGCTGTTTGGTTTGAAACAGGGTGTGACGTCCCTTTCCTTTGCCCTAATTGTTTGTATTCCAGGTATTGTGGGAGTGGCTTCAGCAGGTGCAGACTGGGAACACCTGGACTCAATGCTTGCAGTTTAATTAGGGCTGCTACTCTGAATACCTCCTGTTTGTTTCCTGTCTGTCTATTTCTTCCTCACAGCTGGCAGCTTTATTGTTTTGTATTTAGTTTAGTTTTAGCACTCACACATTCAGTCGTCCTAATGCAACACATCCTACATCACTGACATCCTGTATCTTTAGCTTATCTTGCCACTTCTTGTTTATTTTTTCATTATATTAATATAAAAAACACCTTTTGGCTTTTAAACATGATACCTCTCCACTTTTCTCACTACTTTATAGGATAGGTCATGACAATAAGTGGGGGCTTGTCCGGGATACAGTTGACTCAGATTGTTCAAAAGGCCTTACCGGTGTGAGTGCTTGTTGTTTGAAAAAATAAAATAAAAAAAGACATTATTGAGTGGGATTGGAAAGATTTTACGAACATTTAAGACCTGACATTTAAAACAACAGAAACCTCTCAAATATAGCAGATTGATGCTTTATTGTTAACTTGTACATCATGTCACTTTAGGACCAGACGTTCATAACACATTAATCTCTCAAACTAGATACCGCATAGTGGTAACATAATGACCCCCACACGCAGAAATGCACCAGAACTTAGAAGTCTTTATTCCAAATAAATGTCATGCTATAGGTGAATCCTAAAATTGCAATGGCTTGGGT
>NW_013952595.1:616577-620681 GCF_001266775.1 Austrofundulus limnaeus
GGGGTGGGGGGGCTGATTGGTGAGCCTGATGTATAGAGCTTCATCAGAGCTAAACAACAAAAGAAATCTGAAGCCTCTATGTTTAACAGTTTTTGAGTTATAAGCATTTTTGCATGTCCGGACACCCCCTCTTTGAAAGGAGCCTCCTCCTCAAATATGTGGTCTATCATAAAACTGTTGGCAGTGTAGGTCTGACTCATCTACAGTCTTGCCAAATCTCATGTTGATTGGCGCAGCCGTTTTTGTGCTACGGTTGACCAAAAATCTCTGGAGGGGGGAAAAAAACAGTACAAAAACAATATGAATCCCGCTTACGCTTCAGGTGCGGGGGTCATAATAATCTCAACTGCTACTAAAAGAAATCCAAGAAACCCAGGTTAAATGTGCATGCTTGGAAACTTTAACAATGGAAATAGACTTGCTGATTAACTAATAAATTTATTATGTTTGTGATTAAATGTACTGTATACATTGTAAAAATACAACTAATCACAAATAAACATTCTGAATCTATAATTTCTGTTCCTCTCCCTGTACTTCCAATAGCTTCTAAACCCTCCCACCCAAAGACACCCCTGGCTGCGGCCTAGTTAACCCCCCTACAGAGAAAAAAGAGATAATTGGAAATCGAGCTGCTAATTAACCTTCTCCAGGGTAAAAGGTATTTATATCTTTAGTTTTTGATGGAATGGTAAGGAAATGGAAAAAATGAGGATGAGATGAGGAGGGTGAAAGGGATGAAAGTTGATTACGGAGGTGATCGAGAAGGATGATCAAACAYTGGTACAAAATAGGTGGGAACTCATTTAAAGATAATTAATAATTCATTTTTAAATGTTCTAACCGATGATTAAGAAGCATGGACAAACCATTCTAATTCTGGCCTACAAGAATTTCAGTATCACTTGTTTCTTTTAGGAATGTACATTTACAGTAGATTCAACAGGTATTGTTCTTTAGCCTGCAAGAGATTGAACGTGTTCATTAATGAGACTTCAGGACAAAGGAGATGGAGGCAAAATCAATCCAGATGCAGCACACATCCTCTCTCCCAGATTGTCTGTCCTTGACATTAAGCAAAGAAAAAAGAAAAGAAAAAAAAGAAAATGGCCAAACATGAATTTTGTTGTAGTCACCATCATTTTCCTATTTGTAAATGGAAATTTTACAGAATTTTGGCTGAAAATTGTGACTTATGTACAGGTATATGTGGTGCAATATGTCTTTTAGATTAGTCAGCTCTAGTGGTAATTGCTGTTGTTTATGGGCAACTATACCTAAATTTATATTTTTTTTGTTACGCAGGTGCAGCTTGTCTATCTTTTCAATAAATCAGCTTAATATAATATAGTCAGAAGATACCACAATACACTTATGCCCCCTTTCCACTAGTGCCGCTTATTGTAGTGTCGGAACGGTTGGTGTAGGTAAGGGTCGGACCGGTTGGTTTTCCACTGATGTTCCAGTCCGGTTCCAATGAGTGTGTTTTGGGCGGTTGGTGGAGGTGGGTTTTAGGTATTTTGAAAAAAAAAATTAATGAAAAAATTAATAAACCAAAATGAGAGATGGAAACACATTTGATGAATAACTTTTTAAATTTTAAACATTTGCAAAAATTTAGCCAATCAGTGACAAACAGTGTTCTGACATTGCATTTTGGTGTCAGCTGGGGCTGGTTGGAACCACAATGAAGTAGGTAAAAGGAAAAAAAATTGTATAGGTCCTCTGGACGGGTTCTTCTCTAATGAAACGTTTCGTCTCTCTTCCAAGAGACTTCTTCAGTCTGAGAGTTTCAGGCAAAATTCAGGCTTTTAAGCACTGCCTCCATGTGACTGATACTCACATCACATGGCTATCGTTGACACCTAATTAAYRCYTATTGTTAACAGGGGGTGGAGTGATACTGGCWATRGCMGCRCTGTAGGAGGGGGAGAACTGAAAACGGAGGCCTCCACCTCTGTTTAATGAYGGACGGTCTTTCTTYACAAAAATGGCTTCTTTTACTCCTCTCTCAAAACAACGTTCCTCCCTATCAAGAATGAGAACATCCTCATCTCTGAAAGAGTGACCGCTGGCCTGTAAATGAGTGAAAACTGCAGTAGTACTTCAGTAGTGACTGAAGTAGGTACTAAAAAAGTGTCGGTTCCATGGATCTGACCTAATGGAAATGGCTTGGAACCATACCGAACAGTACCGACACTACACTAAGTGGCACTAGTGGAAAAGGGGCATTACTGTATGGCCCCTTGCTTTGAAAGAACTTTGACTCAGGAAATTAAAACAAAACTTCAAACAARCCTCTTTAAAATGTAAAAGGTATTTCCTTACTAGTTTCAATATATAAAATCACCCCCGCAATACACCCCCCCCACCCCAACCCCAAAGTGTTCTATGCTGTTTTCAACAAGTTTTACCCTTCTGCTGTCCTTTGGTTAAAATGAACCCTGARGTCTCATTAATGAAATTGAATCCTCAGTTCATTTTGACCCAAGGGCACCAGGAGGGTTGACGTTTGATTAAACCCAACTAAGAAAAAAGGACACCTAAAATATGTCGGAACATTTTTCTTTCTCAAAATTTACCTAAGAGTAATGTAAGATCTGTAGTTTTTTTTTGGCCATGTTGTAATTCCATTACATTTTTACTTTGACAGTTTTTGCATATGGTACTAACAGGACAAGCTGTAGCTTTTCTGTCTTACCGTCTACCTTAGCGCTGCATGGAAAAATATCAGTTGCTAGTGGTTACTGATTGGTTAGAGCACAATAACACTACTCAAAATAGAMAAGTGCTACCATGAATACGTCAGATCCCAAAGCGATGAAAATAATGTCTATGTTGCAGAGAGTGGAGGGATTTTTGGTTCATCGATTACAGAGAACCTTCAAAGACATTCAAACTATTAGTTKGATTTTCCAAAAAGAAGGATATGTTTGTTTTTATTAAAATGGGGGCTGAGTTCACTGGACCTCCATGTTGGAAAGAGTACTATGGAGAGATGTAGGTGAGAAAGAAGGTAATGGGATACGAGAAGAGTGACAGTTAGAGACAGCCAGTCAGTCCATCAGTCAGCAAAGCAGTGATGGTAGCAGAAGGCACAGTAATATAAGTGAGGGTGGGGGGGCTGGAACGGAGTGAAAGATCTCAGGAGAGTAGGAGTTGAGAGGGAAGAAAGGGGATCGTTTCAGGTTACCATTGTTGGCAATGCCACCTTTATCTTTTCACTCCCCTGGCTTACAGACGCTGATGGGGGTCTGAGGAGGCTAAAGTTACCTGGCTGTCATCCCCCACCGRCTTTGCTGTCTTTCACTTCACAGCAAGCCCGCTCGGTCAGGGCTGGAGATGACCTTTTAGCTCTTAATGCAACAATCRTACTTTTTTTTTCATTTAAGGGTAAATTCTTGATTTATATTTGTCTAAACAGATGTTCAGAATCCAGTCACGTACAGTTGATACCACCTGAAGTCATCAAATTTCCCTAATGCATCTTCTAATTACTGTGTGGGCACTGCACTGTTCAGTAGCAGAACAAGTTCAATGTTAAATGTGTTACACACGGTGCCTGATTTTTATCCTACCAAACTTAAAATGTGTTAGGAGCAGGCTGTCACAAAATAAATAAATAAATAAATAAATAAATAAATAAATAAATAAATAAATAAATAAAACAGCTCCAGGCTTTGCTTTACGGACAGACGCAGCATCCATCTTTCATAGAGCAAAGTTGATGGTAAAACTAGTTCGACAAAGTGTTTGAGTGGCTCAGAGCAATGGCAAAGATTGGTTCTACTTCAMTCGGTTTTTTAGGCGTAGCTTGGATTACAGATTACAGTGCAGGTTTGAGAARAAGCTAGGCGAAGGCTCTGGAGATCAATCATGAGCTCTGGGAGCAAAATCAGCAGAGACGGAATGGAAGAAAAACAGGTGTGGCATGTATTTAGGTCTCTCTTGCTCAAACAAAGTCTGCTGTTTTGGATGGCAAAGGCGAACTGGCAGATGGTGTGTTCAGTCATTTTTAAACACCAGATAATTTCAGCCAAGCATGATGGTCGTGCATTACTCTCTCTCTCTCTCTCTCTCTCTCTCTCTCTCTCTCTCTCTCTC
>NW_013952595.1:622452-632284 GCF_001266775.1 Austrofundulus limnaeus
ATAATATATTATTGTATTAATATTTTACTTATTTGGATCTATTTTTGATCTTCATGGTTGTTAGGCAACTGGACATGTGCCATGGTAAAGGCAAAAATAAAGCTGAAGGCTAGACCRTCCACTTTCACAGCCATTTTCTTCCAGTCTTTGCATTCAACAAAGGATCCAACCCACGTTGACCGGGTCATTCAAAGGATGCAGCCTCTGAATTTAGACAATCTTCCATCCTGAGCAGCATGTTGGCGACAGTGGGAAGAAACAACTCACTTCTAACAGGAAAAAGACCTCAAGTAGAACCAGAACCAAGCTCAGAGTGGGCAGCAATCTGCTGGACTGGCTGGCCTTTGAAAGGACAGGGAAGGGACACAGACAAACACAGATTAACTGGTTCAGCTGCAGTTTCTGTGGAGAAAAAAAGAAAACAAAGAAAAATGCATGTTTATGATAGAAACAATAAATACAAACATCAGAGCGAGAAAACAGAGCAGCAGAGTAAGGAGGATGAGCAAGTTTTCACAACACTGGAAGCCATTCTGACTAACTTTAGTCACGTTCAGTATTTGACTTCAATATATCTTCACTGTCATGATAAACCAAAGAAAATTACAAATTACGGGGATATCAGTGATGATAAACCTATTTTTTCCTTGCTGCTCAGTTTCGTTGTTGTCATCACTATAATTTAAATCAGTTGTGGGCAATCAAAGCCAGTCAGATAGTATCGGATTAACCAAATATATTACTAGCATGTGGAACACGAAAGCATGCTTCTTAAAATGTAATAGTCTATAATTTATTGCAGTCAAAGCACTGACATTGCTTTGAAACTCTATAACCAGARTTGCACATAAGCGGTGYGCAGGTGCGCATGCGCSATCATAAAAGAAAAAGCGCACCAGATGGAACGTCATAAAGCTCACTTGCGTAAGATTGTACCTGAAATTGTGAAAACAACAGCTAGCAGGGTCGCAAATAYGACCGGATTTCTTAAAAACAAACAAAACAAACAAAAATCCAGCCTCACTGATGTGACTGGATCATCATTCTGTCAGAGGAGGGCAGCGGGGCCCTGATGTATAAGGATTAAACGGACACTGCTTTCAACGAATCAGACGAACTCCAGTGCTGTTTTATCCAATCAGAGCAGGGCGGGACTTTCAGTCAGAGCAGTTTTCAGCAGAGACTGTGGAAGCAGCGGCTGCAGCGATCAGTCCTGACATCTCCTTTGGTCTTTAAAACCTAACTTTATATTAATTATATGTTCAGAGCGTTGTTATTGAACAGATCTGTCCAACWTTGCGTCTGTGACTAAACTCTCTCCTCCTGAGAGACGGAACGTGCCTCAGCATGTGCAGGCTGTGAGTCTTTCTGTGAGATTCACTGTTCGAGTTCTTCTAAACCATACCTCTAACAGAAGAACATTTATTTGCCCCATTTCAAAGCAAAGATGAGTCTCTGTTAAACATCACCCCTCCAATCCAAATAAATAAATAAATAAATAAATAAATAAATAAAAACTTGCCATGTTCTCTAGGTGAATGAGTTTTAAACGTTATTTTAATTTATCAGAAAGATCCACAAATTTCATTCTTCACAATTTTATGATTAAAACAAGGTTCTTCATGTGCTAAACATGTTTATATTTAGAATCATACCATGACACAACTGCTCTGGGATTAAGGTATTTTAATAAATGATAAAATATGAAGAACAAATCATTTTAAATGATTACATGAGCTGAAATCATCTGAATATAATATTTTTGAATAAAATAGTCTTTTAAAAAGAAATCAGTCTAACAAATAAAACATTTGTTCTGTGCAAAAGACAGATATTTGCTGCTTGGTCTGGAGAGTGTGGAAAGCTGGTTTAAACAAGGCCAAACATCTAGAAGGCCAAACTACAGGAGTTGTACATCTCAGGGTCATATCATGTGTAATCTAACAGACATTCAAACATGAAATGTTCAGTTTGAGATGACATATGCCCATGGGTCAGCCCATTGACCACTTAGGTAGTTTACAAAATGTATGCAGAGAAGAAAAAAAAAACAAAATAAAAAACTCTGATTTGGCATGATGTCCCAAGACATTGCCAGCTGATAGAAGGCATCATAAAACAGAACAGGGTGATAATAAATGCTCTGAAACCCCTATAGATAAATGTGTTAAATGATTTAAGGAAATATGAGTACCAAGCAACAACCCCAGGTTCTCCCCTGAGAACCAGACCAAAAATTGTATGTGCAACCCTGTCTATAACGATGGTTCCCAACCCATGGTCTCTGCTTTGACGTTGCTGATTTGTGTGAATGAGTGATTAAAACGCTTTAGAATCTGAAGACCTACTGAAGAGCAAAGAAACATCCAATCAACCAGGGTTGGGAACCTCTGCTCCATTACCCGACACACTTCAAAGTCAAAATGCCATTCAAAGATTCAGTGGGTCACAAATATTGGAAAAATCCCATGTGGTGATGAAGAGTCTGAAAGTGCAGGCAGGATGAACCCAGAAATCTTTTGATAAATGAAGAAACACAAACGGAGGCCCAAGAACAAAACATTGGTACAATGACGGCCTAATGCAGACTAAGTAGAAAACAATGAGCTTGTATGAACAGGGATGGGTGATCAGTGAATAGAGACAGAGGATGGAACAAAGCTGTGTGAAACTGATGCTCAATTAGAGCTCAAGACGACACAAGGACAAAATTATCTAACAACCATAAAACTCAGGATAACAAATAACCTGCAAATCAGAAACCAATAAGAATAACAGAACTATGAGAACACCAGAACTTCACATGCCTAAAGGGACATTTTCATGTATTTTACACAGGGCAACTTTTCAAAATGTCTTTGGAAAATGTCATTGTTTGCATTTTTTGCAGGTGAAGACCCATGGCCCCAGCTTTACTCGAGTCCATGCACCCTGGCCTGTGTTGTGCAGAGAGGCAGAGTTTCTCAAGATTAAAGTCCCCACTAAGACGGTAAGCTCTCCTTCTTTAAATCCTGTCGTCATAGATGACTCAGTAGTAATACGATATCACAAAGATAAAAAAAAAGTGTAATTGAAACTATCAAAACAAAACAATGATTGACAAGACAAAGGCGTACAGAGCAAAGTTCTATTAGGTGCCCCTTTGCACACAACCCATTCAGCAACAGATTTTTGTTCTAAATAATGCATTATAGGAACTCTGCTTTAAGTTTTTCTCATGCTCTCAAAACTGTAACGCATTGTTAATGTTCGTCTAATATATGAAATAACATCACTGGTTTTATGTTGATGGTTGTCTCAGAGTTACGAGCTCAAAGAAGAAAAGGGTTTTGGGTCCAGTATGAGCACAGTGTGGAGGAAACTGAACCAGCCGTTCCAGCCCAAAGTGTCTCAACAGGACCACGGAAGCACCAAGTTCATTTCCCACTGCTTCTCCAGGGACAAGCTTCACCTGTAAGAGAAACACGAGTTTAACATCCATCCATTGCATCATAGTGCCACATTACTTACCTCACTCACACTATAATTTTTTTTCATTTAACCTTAACTTAATTTCCAGCAAAAGAGCACATTACAACCACAATCATGGTACTGCACTAGTCTTGATTGTAATGTGTTATTGAAGTAGACAAATTTTATGCAACTCATACTAGTCTTTAAGAGGTCCTTAGAGGTGCTTGTAGGAGCTGGCAGGTTGTAAAGCTGGACCAGAGGTCAGAGCTAAGCTATTCTTTATACTGTTTTGTGTTTTTAAAATGGTGATTAGAAAAAGAAGCTGTTGAAGCTGAGTTGCAAAGAAGTCAGAGCAGCATACAGAGTGAGTTAAAAGTCACAGAACACCCTTTTATTTCAGAAAGAAGAGGGAAAATTACATACCTGAATACCCCAGAAAGTAATGGGTGACATGATTGCAGACATGAAGTCTATTGGCTAGATGTGCTATCTCATGACTTTTCTTGGTGATCATTTTGTTCGGGGCAAGGACAACTCAACAGACAGTAGATAGCTGGTAAAGATGAATTTGGTAACCTAGACAAGTTAAAATTGGGGCATTAGGCAACCTTGACTTGAAGAACATGTTGCCAAGGTATAAACATCGGCAATGAATGATGTTTCTAATAGGCAGAAGCTAAACAATGAAAAGCTAATATGCATATGCAATTTTATGCAGAATTTTAGCCATGATAATTGATTATTGAGTTGTTAGCATATACACTAAGAACTAGCAATGGCATGAGTAGTTTTTATAGAATTTGAGTTGAGTAGAACCAAAGCCCTGTGGAACACCTATTGGTAGGGGCAGAAGGTTGGACTGGAAATCCTCAGCTTTTAATGATTGTTGATGATTGAATTAGTAAATTCTGAACCAAGCCAAGCATTTATCCAAAATTCATTTGGAAATTCTTATTCATACCTGCAGAATATGTTAAATCAGATCTTTGTGACTTACCCGATTGACTTACACTGTGTTAAACACTCTTGTACTGGAGCAGAAATTTTTTTTTTTTGGTAAATTTACATCTTGTTGCAAATCAAGAAAAAGTTTTCATAACTGAATGTCTAGTTCTGCTGGTATTTCTTTTTATCAGCTATGAAAGAGAATTGATTAAATTCAGATGATTACTATGGATCACTTACTAACAGTGGTGGGCAGCGCTAATTCAAATTTTTGTTGTGAAATTTTTAATCTCCAGTTAACTTATTTAGGTCCGCAAGTTCAAAAGCACAAATGCTCACTAAAACTTAGCAGAAGCTAATGTTAAGCACAATATAATCTCTGTTTTCCAGAAAACATTCAGGTAAGAGAAAAATCAACACTAAACACATCTGGTGTTAAGATTACTTTCACTGACAAATTGGCACATGTTGGCG
The DNA here is from genome assembly GCF_001266775.1 of Austrofundulus limnaeus. Taxonomy (NCBI): domain Eukaryota; kingdom Metazoa; phylum Chordata; class Actinopteri; order Cyprinodontiformes; family Rivulidae; genus Austrofundulus; species Austrofundulus limnaeus. The sequence continues at coordinate 627,325 of NW_013952595.1, forward strand.
CAGAATGGGGAGGTGATTAGTAGAAACAAACTTTTAAATCATGGTTGTAAAACAAAAAATAATTGTGGCTTGCTAGTTCTGCTGCTTCTTGGTCATTTTCTTATATTCATGGCAGGGCTTCAGTAAGAAAACAAGCAGCTATTTTAATAATTTGAAACAGTTTGTTGTAAAACTGAAGCAATGCATTCTGGGTAGGCTATAGGACACAGAACAGGAACTCTGTTCTTTTCAAAATAAGAGCATGAATTTAAACTGTTCCATGTTTCTTTCTTTAATATTATTTATTTATTTAATATTTATTGCCGCAGTGTCCCTCGGAGAGGAGGTACAAACTGCACAGCTGAGTGTGATTCTGCAGATCAGAACCACAGGTGGATTGTCACCCAGTGAAGAAATTCTAATTGCTTCCTGCCACGCAAAGAATTGTKGGAACACTACAGTCTCTACTAAGTGAAAACCGTCACCGAAAAGAGTCAGAAGTCAGAGTATAAAACTCTGTGAACACAATGCAGACTAAGGGGTCGATGTTTCCTCACGATGAAGGTTCATTTTATTAAAAGGGCAATATTATGTGTTTCTCAGGCATACATTTAAATACTATACCATAATAAAGTATCTATGTCACATTTAGCTGTTATTAAAATGCTGTTTTTATGTTTAAATAGAAAATAAACGTATCTTGTCATTACTTCCTCTTCTAAACGTCTTGAAATTGGCCTCTGTCTCTTTAAGAACCACCATCCGCTTCTGTCTCGCCCATTTCAGTGCGGGGGGGGCTGCCATGATGCAGTTTACCTGGCATCTGAAAATACATTTCCTGAAAGGTAATTTTAATCTGAAAAGAGCTTCACTGAGTGAGAACTAGTGTAAGACGTTCAGCAGACAGTTTCAGTTTCACTTTCAGTTTCACCCGAGAGCCTGCAGGAGTCATGAGCGGGGTGCRCCCCTCCCCGCCATGAGGAMGTTCGGCTTAAAGACACATCCCAGGGGCGTTTCTGGTCCCCAAAGGCGTTTCTGGTCCCCACCTGTCATTTTGCTCCTCAGCATGGCTTCCTAAAAACGCTGCAGGATTTCTCAAACATGCATGAATGAGTCAGAGCAAGGCTTTGGGCATGTTTTTTTATGAGAGTATAACATTATAACATGATATAAAACTCAAAAAAGTTGATTCTACATGATATTGCCCCTTTAAGTAGAGATGGCTTTCTGCTTCATTGTTCAAGAAAATGAAGACAAAGTCTTAATGAACTATGTGGCTACTAAACATAGTGAGACGTGACAGCTTTTTTTTTCTTCCTGTCCCCCAACCAGCCGGTTGAGGCAGAAGGCCGCCTGTCCTGAACCTGGTTCTACTTGAGGTTTCTTCCTGATTAGCAGGGAGTTTTTCCTCCCCAACATTTGCTCAGGATGGGAGACTGTGATGAAGTGATTCAACGAAGCCTGCTGGCTTCTTCTTTAGATTGTTCTTTTTTATGTATAGTGCACTTAGACAACGTATGTTGTGACTTGGCGCTATATAAATAAAATAAATTAAATTTAAAAAATTAAATTTTTTTAGCTTTGCTTTAGATGAAATTGACGCTTGAATGTGAAACATTATTTGCGATTAGCGCTACTCAATTCTAAAGTTAGAAAGCGTAAATCCGCACATCATTTTAAGAAATTAATAATACCCCTAAAGCGCAAAGGAGAAATTAAGGTCCACRATTAGCACATTTGTGTTTTAGGGGACTAGTGCCCACCACTGCTTACTAAGCTATTTAAATTCACATTAYTCAAACAGAAAAGTAAGCTCTAAAATCTAGATACTTTAGTGATTTCAGATGAACTATTTTAAGATTATTAGCGTAATAATTTTTTGGGTTTGTTCCTTTCAGTTACAACATCACATCTAAGGATACATTCTTTGACAACGCCACAAGAGCCAGAATAGTAAGTATTTGTAAATGAACTGATGTACATCTTCCTCCTGCGATCCATGTTATTTCACTTCCCAGTTTAATTATCTCCAATCCTCCACAGGTGTATGAAATTCTGAGACGAACAGTTTGTGTGCGAACCTGTCAAACTATAGGTAAGGAAACAAGCGAACCTCTCTAAAATGCTGCTTATWCTTTTCATTAAATATCCATCTTGGGTAATTTGATTGCAAGTGATCAGCTCTGATTAGACCCATTTAAACCTGGCACTCTGCTGTGGGTATGGGGTCATATCAGTTCGGTAGGAGGTCCTCCGTCAAAGATCAGGTTGCCGATCAGATTGCAAAATTTATGCAGACATTTTCTTTCAGACCACCGTTAGAGGTGGTCCGAGGGAAAACATTATCCTGTATCAAGTTCTATCCTAATACAACCTGATAGCTAAGGATGGAAATAAATACCAGGTGTGACCGAGGTCAAAGTTGTTTTTTACACTAGAAGCATCCATTTTGGTCTGAAGTTGTCTTTTTAAAATGCTGCTAATTCTCTAAAAACAAGCGTCTTCAACAATTGCTGGCCCCAGCTTAATGTCAGGGTCTTTTGATCCTTTTAGCAAATAACTTGTGCCTCTGACAACTTAACTACTGTATAAACCGCATGTGCCTCGTGAGGCAAATTATTTTCTATTCCTGCTTTGGGGGGTTTAACTTCATACTTGAAATAGCGTTAAAGATTTAAAAGCAGAAACATATTTAAAATATCTAACAGTTTCAGGTAAACAAAGCTTTGAGTTTTTACTCAAAGAATCCAAGAACAAAGGCGTTAATCTTTCTTCACTTATTTATTGTTACTTTGTCACAACACTTCAGCTCAGATGGGCTGTTTTCAGAAAGACAGCTTTTCTCATTACCAGTTCTGTCTACCTTGGATGTCCTCAGAGACGACGAGCAATTAAAAGTGTAGGATGAATTCTACTGGTCTAAGCAGACATACAGGTAATAATTTGGGTCTTTAAATAATGCTTTTAAATCACTCTTTTTTTCAGGATGGACTGAATATGTAACAGACTTCAGGGATAAAAAAATTAAATACACAAATTTACATTTATTGTGGATTTTTTTTTTTACACACAGCTTAAATTATACATATGGGCTCAAATAAATGCATATATCGAAATCTAGCAAGTTGCACCTCAACCACTGGCTTTTTATAGCCATCAGAAAGCTTAAGGTATATTTCTGGCTAAATAGTTAACAAGGGCTGGGCGATATGGCTAAAGAATGTATCAGGATAAAAGAGTTTCATGTCAGTTGATATTGATAATCATTGATTAGTTTTTTTTACTTACTTGAAAAAAGGACCAGGAGGAAAAATGCTGATTATTCCTGCCAACCTGGTGACGTGACCTTTCCTTTTAAATCCACTATTTCCTCTTGAGCTTTTGCCTCCTTTTCTTATTTCACTCCWTGTTGTTCTTTTCTATTTTGAAGCAGTTATGAGGCTGAAACTGCTGCAAATGTTACTCAACAGGTTGTTTATCAAAGAGTGAATGAGTTAGCTGATGCCACCAACTTTGCTTAGCCGGGCCACTAACCTTAGACCACAGTTCAGTGAAATTATTAACATTCTATTGGACACATTTTCTACTGATATTGATCACATGTCTATCACGATATATATCGTTATTATTTATCGACCCACCATTTTGACCTTTGTTCTTGGCAGAATTAGTAGTGTTGATTTYAATTTGATTGGTTTTCTGGCTCATTTCTGAATTTTAAGCGTAGTCCAGGCCACAGCTCAGTGCTTTATTTGTTTGGATCCTGTTGGAATACCCATGTTTCCAAGTTTCAGCTATGCAATGCACCAGTGCCACAGCATGAAGCTACCACCCCCATGCTTCTTGTAATTGTCATAATCCTCAATCTTTGACCAGAATACTTCTCTCCAGAAGCTATTTGGCTCGTCTGTGTGGGCTTTTGTCTTGGTCCACATTTTCTGAGACCAGGAGCAGGTAAAAACCGCTTCACTGTGACTGGGGTTTCTATTAATGGCAGCCTTGAACGTTGGTTGTTTCTGGAGAAATTACATGCCTTTCTGGAGCCTTCATTACCACTTATTAAAATATTTAGTTGAATCTATGTAAATATGTTTGAACCAGTATATATAATTTTCACCATGTGGGGAAAAACCTGTGCTCTGAATTATTGTTTTGAAAAAATTCTTGAAGTTGTATGTTGTATAATTATTCCACCCATGGAAAGGAACAGTTCAAACAAATAAGAAAATAAATGCCCCAAAGATTGCAACCCTAATTCCAGTTAAGTTGGGATGTTGTGTAAAACATACATAAAAACAGAATACAATGATTTACAAATCCTTTTCAACCTATATTCGATGAAATACACTACAAAGAAAAGATATTTATTGTTCAAACATATAAACTTTATTGTTTTTTTTTTTTTTCAAATATTCACTCATTTTGGATTTGATGCCTGAAGCACGTTCCAAAAAAGCTGGGACAGGGGCCAGAAAAAGAAAAAGAAAAAGACTGGGAAAGTTGCTCACACACATCTGTTTGGAGTATTCCACGGGTGAACAGCTTCATTGGAAACAGCTGACTGACTTGATTGGGTATAAAGGGAGCATCCCTGAAAGGCTCTGTTGTTCACAAGCAAGGATGGAATGAGGTTCACCACTTTGTGAAAAACTGTGTGAGCAAATAGCCCAACAGTTTAAGAAAATCATTTCTCAACATTCAATTGCAAGGAATTTAGGGATTTTATCATTTACAGTCCATAATATAAACAAAAGGTGTAGAGAATCTGAACAAATCTCTGCAAGTCAGCAGCAAGGTCAAAAACCAACACTGAATGTCTTCAATCCCATAGGCAGCTATTAAATCATTCTGTAACAGATAATACCATGTAGTTTGTCTACATCAGGGGTGCTCAACTTTTTTTGAACCAAGAGCTACTTTTGAAGTCGGCAGTTTGCCGAGATCTACTCGTCCAGTCTCAGTATCAAAAACATAATTTTTC
>NW_013952595.1:632488-646516 GCF_001266775.1 Austrofundulus limnaeus
GTCCTGGGCCGGAGTGCAACTGTTGCTCTCAGCAGACGAGCTGGCTCTCAGCTGTTAGAGGAAGGTTGTGCTCCATGAGCTACCGGGAACCAGCCGACGAGCTACCGGTCGATCGCGATCGACTCGTTGGGCACCCCTGGTCTACATCTACAAGTTCAAGTTAAATCTCTACCATGCAAAGCCAAAGCTATTTATACAAAAAAAGAAAAAAAATCCAATAGAACATTAAATATCTTGTCTTTGTCATGTACTCAATGGAATATAGGTTGAAAAGAGTTTGGAAGTTRTTGTATTCTGTTTCTCTTATGTTTAACCCAACTTCATTAGAATTGGGGTTGTGTGACATGTATGTTCCAAATATGTGTATGTAATATTCTGATTGCAACTGTAACACCAACATTTTAGAGACAAGTTGACATCTGTTTTTTTTTTGCATCCACCATATGTCTGGTTGGCTGGCCCGTCTTAGCAGCCGGTATCAGCCGGCGGGTACTGACGGAGAGGCAAGAGAAGAAGGGCAGAGAAAATATAGTTTAACCCTTTATTTTTTTCCCTTCGATCACACACACATGCACACGCACACACTCTCACACGCACACGCACACGCATGCATGCACACACACACACACACACGTCAGCACTCATGCACTGTTTTTCTGCTCCTTCTCCTCCACAAGTGGGTCATACGTCCTGGGTCAGACTGAAATTGAAGCAAGGGCCTATGGGAGTTAGTGGTTGGTTCTGGCTGGATGAGTGTGTAATCATGTGTTTAAATGTACAGAATGTGTGTTATTTGATTTAACAATGTGTAATGTGTCCCCTTTTAAGAAATAATGATTATTTCATTACATTTTGTATGTTGAGTCATCCGGTGTGTCATTGTTCTGACTTTACCCCAGCAGGCCATGTCTTCACGCATGACTTTTTCCAAAAAGGAGATCGCCCCTAGCCCTGTCCCAGTTTGTCTCAATCTGCACAATCTTTCAGTTTTAGTGGGAACAGTTAAAAACAGAAATGTCGAGGTTTGAATTTAAGTCAAGGTTAACAGAAAATATCCTCTCTCCAGAGCAGTGGCGGACAAAGTACTCAACTCTAGTACTTGAGTAAAAGTATTGATACTCAGGGTCAAATCCACTCAACTAAAAGTAAAAGTTACTCCATCAAAAATGTACTCACTTTAAAGTACTGAAGTACTTACTTTTGAAAATACTTTATTCAAAAGTACATGCATTTAAAATTACTCAAGTATTCAAAAGTACAAATTACATTTTCTACTATCAACACATTGCTGTACATTTTCAGAGTGAGTTTACAGAACCTCGTAGCTCTCAGAAAACACCTGATGTATTGACACRTACAACCATTGGCAAAAATTATGGAATCACTGACTCAGAAGATGTTCATTCAGTTGTTTAATTTTGTAGAAAAAAAGCAGATCACAGACATGACACAAAACTAAAGTCATTTCAAATGGCAACTTTCTGGCTTTAAGAAACACTAAAGGAAATCAATAAAAAGACACTTTTCTTATCCCATCAATTGAAAGGATGTTTGGGGATGATGAAATCATTTTTCGAGATGATAGTGCATCGTGCATTAGAGCAAAAACTGTGAAAACATTCCTTGAAAAACAAATACAGAAGGTTGATGTCATGGCCTGCAAATAGTCCAGATCTCAATCCAATTGAAAATCTTTGGTGGAAGTTGAAAAAAAAGACTCCAACCTGCCAAGCTGATCTGGCAACAGCAATCAGAGAAAGTTGGAGCCAGATTGATGAAGAGTGTTTGTCACTCATTAAGTCCATGCCTCAGAGACTGCAGCTGTTAGAGAAGCAAGAGGTGGTTCAACCAAATACTAGTGGTGTTATAGTGTTTTTGTTTCTTTGTTTTTCATGATTCCATAATATTTTTCCTCAGAATTGAGTAATTCCATATTGTTTCCCCTCTGCTTGGCCCAAAAAGGTAACTGTTACTGACTGCCACAACTTTTTCTTGATTGATTTCTTGATTTTTCTTTTAGTGTTTCTTAAAGCCAGAAAGTTGTCATTTGAAATGACTTTAGTTTTGTGTCATGTCTGTGATCTGCCTTTTTTTAATACAAAATTAAACAACTAAATAAGCATCCTCTGAGGCCGGTGATTCCATCATTTTTGTCAGGGGTTGTAGAACCACTCTGCAACAAATTCTACACCACCTGTAAAGACTTCAGCATAAAAATGCAATAAAGTGAGTGGTGAGTTCTTAAATGCACAAATGTAGTTTATCCGTAGTGAACTCATAAGACGTTTAAACTGATAGGAACTATTTTTCAGTCCTAAAATCTCAAACGTAGAGCTGAGATATGATCATGGGTCAATCATCTCCATTGCTGGGTTCTGTCGTTGTGTCCTTGGGCAAGAAATTTCACTCACCTTGCCTACTGATGGTGGTCAGAGGGAGAGAGATGGTGGTGCCGGTGCATGGCAGCCTCACTTCTGTCAGTGTGCCCCAGGGCAGCTGTGGCTACAATGTAGCTTACCACCATCAGTCTGTAAATGTAAAACGCTTTGGGGTCCGGAGGGACTTGATAAAGCACTCTATAAGTTCAGTCCATTTACCATTTACCATTTGTTTGAAATGTAAGTGGGAGCTCAGCTCGCGACCGTTAATGAAGAKGATGTAATTCCAAATTGATCCTAGATGTGAGTTATGACTGTGATTGGTTCCCCATGAGGAACATACTGTGACCAATTGCATTTCAAGAAAGAAAACAGCAACAGCTGATTACAAAGCTATGCTGAACCAAAAGTAACAAGTAACTAAAAGCTTCCTAGAAGTGTAGCGGAGTAAAAAGTACAATCAAAAAGAAAAAAAAATGTATAGGTCTTCTGGACGGGTTCTTCTCTAATGAAACGTTTCGTCTCTCCTCTAAGAGACGAAACGTTTCATTAGAGAAGAACCCGTCCAGAAGACCTATACAATTTATTTTCTTTTTGATTTTTTACCTGGATTACTGAGATGCATCAGGACATAAAAAGTACAATATTTGCCTTTGAAATGTAGTGGAGTGAAAGTAATAAGTACCCCAAAAATTAATTACTCAAGTAAAGTAAAGCTACTCAGAAATGTACTTAATTACAGTACTCGAGTAAATGTACTCCACTACTGTCCACCACTGCTCCAGAGTACGCAGTACATGTGTTTGTGATATATACTTATGTCTCTGCTCTTCCTGTTTTGTTTTGTTTTTGCAGGTATTAGCACATTGATAGCCAAAGGCGTCTATGACACAGCCTTCCCTCTTCACGATGTGAGTGTGTGGTTTAAAGCTCCCATGATACAGCAGTTTATTTTAATGTGCTACATTTTAATTCAGTTGTCCTGGAGTGGACACTCCGTGGGATGTGTATGAATATTAAGTTTAGTGTTTTCCCTCTTTCCTTTATGTCCTTCTTGAMGTTTTAAATAAGTGTCAATAGCAACAAGTTTATAATCTGTTTGGTAAAGATTTGGCAATGTTTTCATGGGTTCAACCAACATACTCAGCTCCACAGCTCATCCCACAAATGCATGTTCCTTACAAATGTGGCACCATTTAAAGGGAATGGTTCAAGTGGTTTACGATTCATTGCCAAGAAGCATTGTTACAACAAAAAATTATCTACCAAACAAATTTTCTTACATTTTGTGCTACTTTTAGTTTCTGTTTGGCTTTTATCAAAACAAACATTAGGTTATTGTTGCCAGAGTAGCTTTTTTATGAATATATCACAAAACTGCTCACGATCTCACCAACTATAACAATATAGCATCCAAAAATTACCCAAAAACTCATCACACAGACGTTTGTTTTTCTGCACTTTCGCGTGGTAAAATCCAAAACAAACCAGCGGCACAGTTTTTTGTTGCATTTGAGAAAACATTCAGATGCTTCAAGATATGCGGTTAAACTGCATGTGCATTAAAATTGTACCAGGGTGCTGTCTCAGGAGGGGTAAGACATATAGACACATWAGTCTGCTTAGGTGGGATGCTAACATGTCAATATGGAACAAAATCTCTGAGGWATGTTTTCACATGCTTGTTGTTTATGCAACAAAGAATTAAAGCAGTTCTGAAAGCAATCCCGGTACTAATGAAGTGGTTGGTGAGTGTGTATTAGTTGTGTTCTGACAGTGTTTGCTGTGTACTTGTGAGTTTTTATTTTTATTTGAGGTGTGTTTGAACGGTGTTCCTTCGCTTTAGCCTTGATTTTTGTAAAATTCTATACTTTTCTAATTATGTTGAGTCATAATGTGTTTCCCAGTTAGTTTAATGTCTAATCTCTTAAATTTAATCCCGATTTTAACTTTTCATTTTCTACAGGGAGACTATAAGGTCGTTGGACAACCTGAGGAGCGAAATGACAGACAGGTGAACCAACTCCTCTCCATCTTTCTGTCTTATGAAAAAAGTACCATGTTGCTATTTGGTTTTATTAAAAGTGACCAGACTTGATTTGTTTTATACAAAACTACATATGAAGTTTAAACAGCTAAAAAGTTAAGAACCATCCAAAGTTTTTCATCTGTGTTTTCTCACTCTTGCGTTTTCCAATCTGTCTAATGCGGCCACAGATTGGCGTTTAAGTTCAATAAACATTTCTCAGATGCAGAGCTAATCTGAAGGTAAAAAAAAGTGTTTACTCAGTTTTCAAATGACAAAGAAAAACAAAAACAGTTTTTTTCAGAAAGCAGCCTGAAAATAAATTTTAATTAGAAGCATTCTGAGAGTGCAAACTTCCACCAAGGCCAATTCCCCCCATTCTGCAATAGAGTTAATGCGCAGAAGGAGAGATGGAAACACATTTGCCGAATAAGTTCTGACGCAGTGAACATTTAAGCAGGCAGTATGCATGGGATTTCTTTCTGGTGGAGTCCAATGYRAAAAAAGTACGAGACTCGTCACCCGACATCCACAAACTGGTCCCGGATTAAGCTCCCTCATCAGACAGATTCCACCGTTTAAAACATCTGTTTTATCCATTTTTATGTGTTTTTAACGGTTTGGTTATCTCTAGAAACTGCTGCTTCCTGGTACAGTCGGCTCTGGAAGCGACTTGGCTTTTTTTCTTCTTTTTACCTCCGCCAAGGGAGGAGGTAATGTTTTCGGTCGCGTCTGTCTGTCTGTCTGTCTGTCTGTCTGTCTGTCTGTCTGTCTGTCTGTGGACAAAATTACTCAAAAACCTATGGACGGATTTTCATTAAATTTTCACCACAAGTGGGAATTAGCCAAAAGTAGACACCATTAAATTTTGGTGATGATCCGGATCACGATCCTGACCCAAGAACAGCTAATCAGCTTCAAGGAAGCTGACCGTAGACTTCCAATCACATTGGATCATTCGAAGACGGGTCAACCCCCTGACTGTAGACATCCAATGGGATTGCCTGAACCCGTGTAGAAGACCAATCACAAAGGCGCATGGAAATAAAACTTTAGACCGAATTGTTTTTAAATCGAAAAACTTACTGTTTGAAGTTACTTTAATGTAACAACAGATCATTTTCATAATACATCGGCCTGCGCGTCTTAACAATTTTTTATTTTGTGTTTACATTTTTGGAGTTTTTTCCCCCACCTGTATCAGAAAGGGGAAAGTAAGCTAGCTAACTCACCATCCCCCGTTCAAGTCTGTTATCCAATAGGTAACGCTAAGGTCTTCTTAAACATTTATGTTTATTCTGTTTTTTTTATGGCTAAATGTTTTCTTTTTTCTGATGCTGTTCCACTCCTTCTGTTGCACGTAATTTATTACGTGTTTAGTCATTGTAAAGCACTTGAACACAATCACACATATGACTAAAAATGTAATAAATCACACAAAAAACAAACACACACACTCACACAAAAACATACAGCCTTGGCAGAGGTTTGCGCTCTCCGAGTGCTTCTAGTTTTTTATTTTTTATTTTTTTTGAAGCAAGTTGTTTAAGAAAAAATACAGCGTCTGAGCACTTTCAGCACAAATACATTCTCCCACAAACTTCTGACCAATCACACAATAAAGTTCTTATGTGAAGGGGGTACCTCACAAGGGTCCAGCTTCGGCTTGGCTGCAGCAGGACTCTCCCCCCGCTGTCGGTGACTTCTGTTATTCCCRTAATGTGAACAGAATCACATTTCTTTTTCTATGTCTCYAGATAGCATGTAACATCATCAAAACTAGATAACAGAATAATCACAACATTCAATAGTAGACATCCTGGGATGTGCAGTCCCAGTGAGTTTGCAACTTGTACTTCCTTTTTCCTGCATGCATCTGATGTAATGACACTTTGCGTAGCCTGGCTGATTCTCTTGAATTAAAAGAAAAATTCCTGTATACACTTCGTGAAATGGAACATCTGCAAAATTTATTGRTGTGTTCCTTTGGCCAATATCCACATGTGGTAAAATTTTCAAGGCAATCCGTACACAAGTTTTTGAGTAATTTTGTCCACAGACAGACAGACACACGCGACCAAAAACATTACCTCTTCCCTTGGCGGAGGTAATAAATACATTGATTCAAAAAAGGCAAACTGAAAACATTTGAAGAAATTAGCGAGATAATGAAACAAAGATAATTGCGTTCTTAAATGTACTTTCATAAAAAATAGAATGAACCACTGACCCTTAATGGCTTCAACAAATTTCAAAGAGCATTGTAGAGAGGAGAGAGAGACGAACTGAGGAGGGAATTTGCTCCAATTTTCGATTGCCCTCAGTGGAAAACAGTGCAAAATAATTAAGTGCTGATGCACATTCAGACATCTGGAAATTGTACCAAGGATGAACCAGAGTTTGTAGAGATCAACAGTTCCTGGTATCAAGGCTAATTTCTTTAGATTGTCTCTTGATGCTAGTGCCACACAAAGCCATGTTTGAGGTGTGTTTTAAAATTCATCCACAGGTGGGCTTCTAATTAACTCAAACGTTATCAGATAACCTATAATATACAGTATTATAATTTGGGCATTTAGCCAATGGAAATTGTGGGATTCCTAACTGACAGTGTATAAAAGAAAAGACAGTGGAAAAATAGTTATTTACATGGTAAAATAGACCTTTCCTCCAAGGATATGCAATCCTGTTCTCACTGAACCAGACACCTTGGTATTATAAGGCTTTATAATACTCCCTTGCTTCTCTCTTACTGTGTTTCACTTGTCTTCAGGATAAAGTTACTTAAACTGCAGCTTCAGGCTTTGTCCTGGAAGGTTTATTTCAACCAATCAGAACGTGCCTGCCTCCAGATCAGCTGTGCCTCTGAAAACAGTTTTTTTTTCGACTTTCAACATGACAACATACACCCACACTGACTCTGAACATCTCCCTCTCTCTTTCTCTTTCTCTCTCTGTGCGCTTTCAGGTTCTGCACGAAGAGTGGGCAAGATACTCTGCCTTCTACAAGTACCAGCCCATTGATCTGGTCAGGTAACGTGACCGCAGTGAGTTGTAGTTGGGTGTCGGTCAGTGCAAAATGAGAAGGTGTCCGCTAATCCTAAGTGCTACAAAAAAAGACAGTTGTACTTCCTTTCAGGGCAAACAAGCTATCTTTCAAGAAGTATCAAGTTAAGTTTGGTTACCTTGTTTTTAGGCACTGCTGAACAACACTGAACCGCATTTGTGYGCCCGCCGCCCTGGTTCCACAAAGCCACATTGGAGATACAGCAAATATATTGTTACAGAGATCTCCATTAATTCCCAGCATAAAATCCTGCATTAACCTGATCTCTTCAGTGATAAGGGGAAAGAGATGTCACAAAATCACTATTCTTTTTAGTATCCACAGTAAGAAAACTTGTTGTGAGCAGTAGTGCTACATTTAGCTGCAGTAACCATACAAAACATCAAAAAATGATTGTATTCATGATGTTCATAAAACAAGCAGTGGCAATCATGAACCCAGTGAACACAAAAAAAAGAAATTGTGTGTGTGTGTGTGTGTGTGGGGGGGGGGTCTTTTAAATTGATAGTCCAGTGAACTTTGAAGTCTAATAGCTTTCAATACTTGGTAACTTAATACATCGGTCATAGAGCACCAAGTATGAAGAAAGAGGCTAATCCCCAATTTACAATGCATCCGCTCCACTCCGGCATCCTGTCCGCTGTAAAAACATGCCCATTCTAATCAACGAGAGCATTTACACTGCCACTGCAGGGCCAGATGGTGGAGTAAGTTCAATCGACAAAAATCACACCACACTGCACCAACGGGAAAACGAATGAGCACATCCGTTATTTCAAAATAATTCACCAAAGGCAGACTAATTTTGTCGAAATCCTATCAAAATAATAAACATATGGGTATATTTATACATACATGCTATCAAAATGTATCGTTCTGTTTGGGAAGCAGATGGCAGCATGTGCATATGCAAAATGTGGATTTCATTTTGAAATATGAAATTATAAACAACAACAACAGCGTTTCAGTTTCAACTGTTCTTACCAGTCTGTCCTCCACAGAATTCATTAATTTGACCTGACTTTCACATTTATCACTGGTTTTATCGCACGACCTCGCATTTCCTGCGTATGCTTCTCAGAGCACCTCTGCGCTTCGCAGCTGAACGGAGCCACAGGGAGTGTAATTCTGGGTAGTCTTCATTCAAGCTAGGCTAATGGCTAACAACATAAGGTCCTGTTTTTTGCAATAATGTTTTTTGTATTGTTTTATCAAGGGCAATGTTTGTTGAAATACAGGGGGCAGAGAAGCTGGTTCTGTTCTGGCTGCAACGTCTAGTAAAAGGGGTGCCCAAACCTTTTCTCCCCAAAACAACCAAAATGAAAATCCATCTGAGAGCTGCTAAATTCAATAATACAATACATGAAATGTAAATACTTTTTATTTTATATGATTCAGCAAGCAGCCAGTGCGGTCRCCCATGTTTTGTTATTTTTTTTAGCCCGTGCACTTGTTGAAAGTTTGATGTATGCTCGGGCAGCAAAGGCTCATGGGACGTTTATTGATCAAATATGAGTATTYATGGTCTTATAAAGTGTGAAAATCTACATGTGTGCTTAAATCTAATCTAAATATCTCTTGTAGTTACTTGTATTTCCTGTTTAATCTTAATGTACCGCAAAGTATAGCAAGTATACATGAGTGAAAACTATTTGCACTACAGTCCCTTATAGACATTGGGTCAGTAGATGGAAAGACTGTAAGTGGAAATACAGATTACAACCTACTAAACAGGGCAAAAGCTGGTGGGCCAAATCAAATGGATTGGTGGGCCAATTTCTACTCACTTGGGGCTCCAGTGATCTAATATTTCAATGTACTGTCAGTGGTGACCACTAATGTTTATTATAGCCCAATGCTTTATAGCTGACAGCACCACCTGCTGACAGTACATGTACTTAGTTCAAAACTGTTAAAAGAATTAGGTTTACACCTCCTCTCTGAGGTGATATATCATAGGTTCACATTAAAAATGTATCCGTTTATGTCAAATCCCCAAATCAGCTAATCAAACGTAACACAACTGTGATCAAACTCGTCACTGTGACTGTCTCCCTCTCACAGGAAGTACTTCGGAGAGAAGATTGGCTTGTACTTTGCGTGGCTTGGTGTTTACACTCAACTGCTCATCTTGGCCTCTATAGTGGGAATCATTGTGTTTGGATATGGGGTGGCGACGATGGATACTGACATACCCAGGTACGACCAACCGAGAACCACTGGAGAAACCTCAAGTGTTGCTGTTGAGTTATTGTCAACCAGTGAGCAAAATATCTCAAGAAATTTGTTACATTTTTAGAACATATTAAWGAAATTGGTATCTACAACTAAATAAATCAAGTCAATTGAAGACGTCCCCTTAGCAAACACATAATGAAGGTATAATTCAGTCAGTTTCACATTTTCATTACACAAATGGAGAAAATAAGGATTTCTTTCTACCTTCTGTTTTAATGTATRCACACCTGCACATTCACACATGCATGAGACAGGGAATGCCCAGATACCTGCTGGATCTGGCTTTAGTCACGGTTGTGGGGGAGGCACACAGAAACACGGCTTGGCAGCGAGTGTGTCATGAATTCAGCCCACACCGACTCTGAATAGGGTCGAAAAGACAAAAGCTTGCAAGGTAGTTACGAGTTAAAAGTTCCATTCATTCCTTGTGATTTTATTTTATTTATTTAATTTTTTTGCTGGTATGGAAATCCCCGCCTCCGCTTTGTGCCACGCATGGTTAACGCTGACACATCTGACAGTAGGTACTCTGGATGAAGTTTTCTGCCTTTTTATTCCCCTGTCTTTTAGTTTGGAGATGTGCAACGATCGTCTCAACTTCACCATGTGTCCCCTGTGTGACGGGGCGTGCGACTACTGGCATCTCAGCAACGCCTGCGGCACCGCCAGGGCCTCGCATCTCTTTGATAACCCCGCCACAGTCTTCTTCGCCATCTTCATGTCCCTGTGGGGTGAGGTTATGTGTCTCATATTTGCTGTGTGTGTGTGTGTGTGTGTGTGTGTGTGTGTGTGTGNGTGTGTGTGTGTGTGTGTGTGTGTGTGTGTGTGTGTGCGAGAACAGGAGAACAGGTGAGCTGCTGGTGTTGTTAGTTTCTCATTAATATCTAATGAACTGTATCTCAAAGTGAACGTTGTAAAACAGCAAAGGTTCAAAGATTGACACCTTTAGCAGATGTGCTTTCATGTGAAACATTTTTGRAAACATTCTGAAAACAAAAAGGAAATCACTAATCCTACCATTAAAGTGCCTGTGATATGTATATTCTTCATATAAAAAGTCAAAGAAAACATTGTTATATGTAAGGAACTTGGCATAAAACACACATAACTGGCATTATTTCTTTGAACTTGGTTCAACAAAAGAGAAACAGGAAGTGACATCAAAGGGGAACTCTTTAAGAAAAGGGACTCCATGGTCTTTGTTCATTGAAACAATATTATTTGAACTCTGACTCCTTTACATCTCTCTCAGATAGTCACTCAAAATAAATTGAAGAAAATTCTTCTCTACAGTCTGTGTTGTTAACCATTTTAGTAACAATGTTCACATGCAGATATTCCCCTTTGACATCACTTCCTGTTCCTTCACATGTAAATTTCTCAACAACTTTTAATCTGAGTGGCGTAAAATTTGTTTTGTAATATGTTATTAATGTTGTCTTTCTGAAAATGCACTCATATTTGTTACAAAAACTGGATGTCATAGGCACTTTAAGTGTTCATTCTAGTAATACATTAGAGTCAAGCATTGTAGAGGTAGTGCCTAACGTCAGTAACCTGTTTCAGCACCTAAAATGTGAGTAATTGTCTTTTTGTCCAACAATCTTCCCTCTTCAACTATTTTCACATTCTGTGCATCTTCTTTTATTTATTTATTTTTTCTAAATATTGCCAGCTAGGGGTCATATTAAGATTAAAACTTAGTTTTATTAGATTTATTTACCCTTTCTTATGACTTTACTAATAAATATCCTTTTGAGTGGAAGCAATAGATCGTTGGATTTATAATAATAATAATAACAATAATAATACATTTTATTTCAAAGGCGCCTTTCTGGCACTCAAGGACACCGTACAAAGAGTAAAAAGTAACAGAAACAAATAAAATGTAACAATAAAAAATAGATTAAAATAAATAAAAAACAATGTATCTATATAAAATCTATGTAAAAATCTATGTAAAAATCAGGCAACCAATTGTGTCATGTGGAAAAGGCAGATCTAAAAAGGTGTGTATTGAGTTCGGTTTTAAAATTTGAGAATGACTATGTTCCTAAGGTGGGGTGGTAATGAGTTCCAGAGTTGGGGAGCAGAGCGACTGAAAGCTCTGCTCCCCATGGTGGTGAGACGGGCRGAGGGGACAGTCAAATGGATGGAAGAGGATGATCTGAGGGAGCGAGAGGGAATGGAAATATGAATAAGATTTGAAAGATATGGTGGGGAGAGATTGTAAAGRGCCTTGAAAGTGTACAGAAGAATTTTGTATTCTATGCGGATCATTAAAAAGTGGGGCAGGTTTATTAACATGTAATAAAGACTTTAGGCGTGTAAAACTACAAACATCTCCTCCTGTGGCTGCAGAAAACAAGATAATTTACAACATTTCTGAATTCTAAACCTAAAAAAGTCATATTTATTTTCATTATGGAATGCAATAATGACACAAAATGTTGAAAATGTGCCTTTTTGCAAATAAGGGCATTTTGAACATGCAGCATGTCTAAAAAATGGGATAGGTGCAATAGAAGGCCTTAAAACTAAATGGTACAGATAAAAAACAGTTGGGGAGGCATTTTGCAACTAATGCCTGGTTCACGTGGTAAGAGTTTAAAATCGTGGGTTGATTTTCAAAACCTGAAAACTCATAGACATATCTACAGTGTGTGGTGTACAGCTAGTAAAGAGAGGATGGACCGTCTGTTCTAAAGCCTGCCTCTCTGATGGTATGGGGGTGCATTAGTGCCTACAGCAAGGGCATGATCTCCCAAGGGGAAACCTTGTATTTTTCAGTAAGGAATTCCTAAACTGCATCCTGTGTTTATATTTCAACAGCATGACTTTGCAGTAGAAGAGTCTCKGTRCAGGTTTTCAGATGATCTTTTCACTTTCTATATAAAATTCACTTGAGATACAGTCAAGCGATTGTGAAGAAACTTTATCTTTTTTTAAGTTAGATAGACTTCTTTAGACTAGAAGAATTTGACAGTTGTTCAGTATTTTCTGTGTTTGTGTGAAACTCATAGCTGTGCTGTTCCTGGAGCAGTGGAAGCGTCGGCAGATAAGTTTGAGTTTCAGCTGGGATCTGACAGGCATGGACGAGGACGAGGTAAAGGCTCCAAACCCCTCAGTCCCGTGCAATACATATTATTTTTATTGGAGAAAATTCTAAGACTCCAGCATTCTCTGTTTATTTAAGGAAAGAATTGCCTTCATTGGAGACCAGTGGTCTTTTATGGTAGTATTAATTCCTGATATTTAAAGCGTGAAAACTCTGTGTGGGTTTCTTTTTCCAAACTAGGTTGAAATATACATGTGCAGCATGGAAACTACTGATAATTCACACATGCATACATAAAAAAACTTATTTTTTTTGGGGGGGGTGTCTTTTTTTTTCTTTAGGAACACCCACGACCAAAATATGAGACCATCCTTCTTCAGAAGCGGCAGAAGAAGCAGGAAAAAAAGAAAAAGAAGAAAAAGAAAGGGGTAAGAATTAGAAAACATTTTGTCTCGTGTTTGCAGAGTAAAACTGAAAGATGTTCTCTCCCTTTTATTTTGTTAATGTTAGCCTATCTAAAGACAGCTAATGATCTAGATCCACTGAGTAAACTGGGTCAYGAGTCCCGTCGGTCCACAAAGACCACTGTGACCAGAGTGAAGCAGAAACAGCATGGACCCACACGAGGTTTTAATATATATCGTTTGGRGTTTACATTGCAGTTCAAACTGCATTTAGTTCTCGTATTGAGRTTAAAAACATACTTGTTCCAAATCAGTGGTTATAATCAAAACGAACCAGGAAAAGCAGCCAGAAAGCTATGAGTCATCCATGTTGCATGCCATACCCTCTTAATCTTAAATAACCCTCTGACCCTCTTAATCTAATTAGCAACAAATTATGTCAGAACACAGATAAGAACTTCATCTCATTTGCTTTCAAGCGCAAAGACTTTTAGGCGAAAGGCGTGGTCATGACGGTGTGGCAAAGTCAGACATCACGCTGCTGACAAACGTTAGGCTCTAAATTCCACATATTTCTGCTGATCTGCACCAAATTCACTATGCTTGATCCTAATCCACCCCGCTACAGGAATGCAGTCAATTTTTTGGGGGGGCGTGGCCTTTTTCCTCCACAACAGCTTGTACAAATTATTTTAAAAAATTGCCGCAACCCATGCTTGGACCTGGAATCATGAAATTTGGTACACGCGTGTAACGTCTCAAGACCTAAAAAAAAGTCTCATAGAGTCATGGTCCCACTTTGCACATGATTGGCTATAAATCACACATACATGATCCGATCTGAACCAAGTTTTGTG
>NW_013952595.1:646526-649940 GCF_001266775.1 Austrofundulus limnaeus
AAATTATGTGTTGAGCAAGGGAGACCTGCTCAACACGTTTGTGTAGTCCTTGAAAAGATCACTTTAGCCCCCTGTCTATCTGTTCACTTTACGAGGTTATTTAAATAATGAAGGCCTGTGACGATTCCAGTCATGGTTGGTCACTACAGAATGACAACGAGGGACATCAGCAATGGTTGGCGTCGAGTTATATCTTGTTAAAATGCACATGGCCTGAAATTCACTGCAGGATTATGGGTATTACGCATTTTATGATAAATCCACTCAAATCTCATTTGTAAAATGTGGTAAATTCTTGCAGTAAAGCAATAAATTCCAGTGATGCGTCTCCATTTCTGGTTTCAACYRCACTTCTCAGAACCTCCTCTGAGGTRGTTCCAAGCAGGTAGAACCGAGTATTGCACGCTTACGGCTTTGACGTAAATGGCTGAGCCGAGGCAGGACTTGCAAACTTTTCCTGGACAGCGTCGAAGGCGGCAAGCACAAACAGCTTGAGCTGGGCGGAGCAACAAGAGCAACATTTTTGCAATGGTCATTGCTTTCTCAGTTAAAATCTGCGATTCCAGAACATATTTCAAATGTCCCGAGAAGAAATAATAATAAGAAATAATCACTTTTTTTTTCCATGTCTTCTTTTTTCATGTGTTGTGGACCTAAAAGGCCGAAATTAAAGCTATTGAGACAGAACATGAAACATCACAGCTTCATGCTGTTTGCAATGAAACAAAAAAACTCCTTATTTTATTAGTTCTTRATTTGTTGCATGTGGTTGTACAGCAGTTAATTACTACTTTAGAGTTGAAAATGGTTTATGATTAAAATTCTTAGTAAGCAAACAGATGAACCATTTATCAGTCWGATAAAGAGAGGTTGTCGGGCCTTTTGTAAATATCAGACGTTTCGGACTCATCTAATACATAAGCTTGGTCCTAAAACTGACTTCCTGGAATCTGCTTTTATTCAGCCGTGATTGTAAACATTATGAGAGGTCAAATATACAGTTCAGCAATCAAAGGTTCCTAATGGGCTTTAGAAAGCAGTGTTGGTGTGTTTGTGTGTGACCCGTCCCTCTGTTTTGTAGCCTGAGAAGCAGGAGGACGGGACAGTGACAGGGAAGGACAGATGGAGACAAAAGCTGCTGTCTGCCATGGCTGCAGGAGTACCGGTAACCCCTCCCCTCTCCGCTCCTCTCCTTTGCATGCACTTTCCTTTCCTTCCTCTCTCCTTTCTGCTTCCTTCTCCTTTTTCCCTTACCTCCGATGTCCTTCCTCTCTTCTTCCTGTCTTCCTCTCCTGCAGGTTGCTGTCTGTCTGTTCTTCTCTTCCTGTCCCATCCTCTGGCTGCCACGACTTCTCAGGTATTCCTTTCTGCAGCTTTTCTCTTTCTTTTTCATTCTCATAACAGATGGTCACACATTAAAACTTTTCACCGTCTGTTATCAGAATGACTTTCACAACGTCGACTGCAGTTTATTTCCTTTACATTTTATCTGCTCTGGCACCTGGTGATGTTCTCAATATTTTTTGTGCTGTACTCATACTGAAGTATTAGTGACGTATGTGACCACAACCACAGGAAAAATGGACATTACACTCTGTTATGTGTGAAACTTCCACAAACTAAACACAATTCGCCCATCCTAAATACTGCTTAACAACGAAAAGTTTATCCATGACTGAAGAACTAAGCTTCAAGGCAGATAGTTTGCCTCGTTCAGCCCTTAAAGCCAAATATCTCTGGGAAAACATGGTTTTATCTAAGCAAACCATAAACTTGATAGCTTAATGCTAAAACTAGCTGTTAGCTTGTCTGTTTGGTCTGACTGAAACAACATTCGTCAATCTGAGGTTGTTGAAATATCCATCTCCAAAATGTATCCATGGATCAAATATTTTTATACAGAACTTTACTTCAAAACATCTGAATTATCATTTCAAATAAATCATTATAGCCTTTTTTACATATCTGTCAAAGACTTAGTGTAATGTACATGATTTCATTTCTAGTAATTCTCATTAATCAGCAACAAAATCAGTGCAGGTGTMGGGGTAAGACCTACATACTTCTTAATACTAAAGTTATGAGGAAAATCAYGAGTTCTTCTGTTTTAGAAATAATATCTTCTCTGTGGAATTATGAGGAAACCACACAAWGAGTGAGCGTACAGTAACTTAGTTTTATATAAAATAAATGATATTTATTTACAGAATAAAATAAATTACTTATGTACAACTCATTGAGGGACAATTAGATTTCTTACAAAAGTTGAAMTCAACAACAATTAACGCACGTTCGGGCTAATTATCATTATTTTGACAACTTCATAAGGAACAACAAACTTCGGCTTAAATTCTTAAATAAACCAWTGTTTGAGGCACTGTTCTTAAGGGTTTGGCAGGGTATAAGCAAAGATTTAAGAAAWAGAGAGAAAAGAGGGTTAAGGAGGATAACTAATTTTTRTCTTATCAATGTGAGGAGCCAGGAATGAGCACGAGTCTCCCACTCGATTCAACTGGACACGGGTGCGCTTAATCAAACAATTCARCCTCTACCTTTTAGAAGACTTCACAGTCAGGTCAGGTGTTAAGGAAGAGCTCATCAGGTCAACAAAAGGTCTGCTCAAGTTCAACTTACTSTCCAATAAGACGAAGAGGTTTGATTATTCCAGCGCTTGTTGTCTTTCAGCTTGAACRGAGAGTCACAGTTATTCATTTCCTCTTTCAGAATACGAGACCTCTCCCAAAAGTTTTGCAACAAAACTCAGTGGAGTCTCAAAAACTGTTGGTTTGGTCACGACTAGTGGTGYCGAGGACCTGGGCTAAGATCTGCTCGTTGGCATGTGAGCGTAGATCTTATCCCTGAACGCTGGTTTCCCGGAGGAGGAAACCAGCTCCTTTTTGTTTGAAATGAAAACGGTGTATGTCTGGTGGGAGTATTACAAGAGAGAGAGAGAGAGAGAGAGAGAGAGAGAGAGCTAGCAGACGTGACCTCAAGGTTGGTGTTAATAACAGGCGGATCTTGAAATTTAGTCTAAGAAATTTCAGTTGTCTGGTAAACACTGCACATACACAGGAAAACAAGGTCAGACTGTGCCGTTCTCAGGTTTTACAGGATTAATTCAAAATGACAAGGAACTAGTTTTCAATGAAATACTGAGGTAAATTATTTAAACCAACATAAAACTTAAGGTATTTGTTTAAGACTTAAGCACAGATAACCAAATATATTTCATAGTAAAACATAGTGAACTAAACCATAGTTATTGTTTTAGTTAAATTGAAAAATAAAACAGAAAAAACATATAATCACCTTATTGTCTAATAATAGTTGATTAAAACACTTATTTGCATAAACAAATAAAAAAGACTGGAAAAATATTATTTTGTGTGTTTTTCTTTTTTCTAAATTATGATG
>NW_013952595.1:649996-651344 GCF_001266775.1 Austrofundulus limnaeus
ACTTTTAGTTAAAAGGAAATAAAAATCACCAATAATATAAAGAACATTATTATTTTGTTTATTATCTTGATTAAATAAAATAAAACTAAAATGTCTCTTTACTATTTAAGAAAATATATTATGACTTTAACTCGAACAGAGTTCTGTCTCTTTAAAGGAGGCCTTCTGAAATCAGGGTCAAAGCCAGATGGAACGTTTATTCCACCCCTAGGTGACCACTACACAGGCTTTATATGAACCCTAGTAACATCCACTTGTTTCCTCATTARCCTGTTGCATTGGTGTCCACATTCTACACATGCTTTCTCTTTCTTTGTTTGACAAGAATTGCAGAAACTCAAACATATCATTAGAAGGTTTAGTATTTACTGTACAGATACAGCCCATCATGTACAGCTCACTKAAAGACACTTTTTGCAGACGTTTTGAAGCAATTGACGTTGGCTGCATGACCTTTTCTGGCAAATTTTAAACCTATTTTTCAGTATGGACAGCAAAAAAAAAAAGAAAGAAAAAAAAGAAAAAGAAAAACTGTCTTTTTTTACATAACAAGACAAAGAAAGACAAAGAACAAAAAAGAGGGAGATGAAGAAAAACAGAGAGAGTGGCTGAGTGGGAGTGATGCATGCTGGGCAGGAAGCCAGGGGTAAGATTAGTGACCGTCTCTATGGCGACTCACAACTCTGCCTCTCACACACTCTCGAACCGTTAGATTCGTTACCTGTCAAGACCAAAACCAGGTTTAAATTTATATTAAGAAAATAATTTTTCAAAGGTAAGACTGAACTGACTTTCATGTGACACACCTGATACAGCATCCTAAATGTTGCTCAGGTGCAAATCAAATCATCACTTGGCTGCAAAACTATTTTGATCTTTTGACTCAAACATAATTTACAGAAGATCAAGAGTAAACATTAGACTTCACCTAAAAATGGCTTTTCAAAACTAGAATAGTTTAAAACCACCTCTACTGTTTAAATAATAAATATACATTATTACTAGAAACAAAAATGGAACATAGAAGTTGAAGCTAAAACAGCACAGGCTGGCTGCCGTATGAGTTTAAGTCCAGGTAAACAAATGGGCATTTATACAATTAAAACATAAAATGATACTAAGGTATTTTTCCAGGAGCTTTCTATTGATTTGATTTGGTTTTACCTTACTGTTGTGCTTTCAAATATTTATTTTTGTAATAGATTCAGTTTTAACTAGACACCGCATAGCAGTAACATAATGACCCCCACATGCACAAATGCACCAGAACTCAGAAGTCTTTATTCCTAATAAATATCATGCAGGTGCATCCCAAAATTGTAGTGGTTTGGGTGGGGGTCTTTTATGG
>NW_013952595.1:651354-660886 GCF_001266775.1 Austrofundulus limnaeus
CAACAAAAGAAATCAGAAGCTCCTATGTTTAATAGTTTTTGAGCAATAACCATTTTTGTATGTAAAGTGTCCAGATACCCCTTTTTGAGATTAATTGGGGGTCGGGGGGGGGGCACTGATTGGTGGGCCTGATGGATAGAGCTTCATCAGAGCTAAACAACAAAAGAAATCTGAAGCTCCTATGTTGAACGGTTTCTGAGTTATAAGCATTTTTGCATCTCCAGACACCCCCTCTTTGGATGGAGCTCCCTCCCCCAATATGGGGTCTATCATAAAACCGTTTGCTGGCGGAGAGTAGGTCAGACTCATCTACAGTCCTGCCACATTTTGTGTTGATCGGTGCAGCCGTTTTTGTGCTACGATTGACTAAAAATCACTGGGGAAAAAAAAACAGTTCAAAAACAATATGACTAATAATTAGTTGTATGATGCCTAAAAAGACCATAATTGTATGTTGCTGGGATAGGTGGAAGTTTTAGCCCCACATCCTGAGTGCACAGAAAATCCTACATAGTTGTTTGTCTCTATATGGCCMTGTGGTGAACTTGCGACCCGTTCAGGGTGCACCTCATTGGTTACCACCCCTGACCCTGAAAAGAAGAATCGGGTAAAGATGACGGATGGATGTTAGGACAAAAGAAAAGATCATATTCATGTAAACAAGAAAAACTACCATATATACAGTAATTCATACCAAATTTAATAAAAACTACAATTAAACTCTGCAGGCACATTTTTTTTATCTAATCTAGTCTTAAGGGTCTCCCTGCTAGATGTGAGTGAAAGATCATACTTTAAGGCTGGATGGTAGGCTAGTGAAGTGGTCAARAGGCTTCTAGCCAATATGTTTCACTCTTAATAAGAGGGTCCAAAGAGCTGCATGTGGCCCCAGAGCAGCAGCTTTCACACCCCTAGACTAACTTGTCTAGATCTGAACAAATAGCAGCAGCTGCTATGACAGTTTCAATGCAGATTGGGGCACTTYCTTTAGGAATTTTATCCCATACACTAGAAATACTGTGTAATGCAAAATTCCAACTGCAAGCTATAGGACTGCCTTACAGGCCTGGAATAAACGCAACACTCAATTCACCRGAGGGAGCTGACAGACTGTAGACAGGCATAAGAACTGATAAATGGCCCAAATCTTAGGTTTGGGAAAGCTCTCATCTCCCTGACAAGGAAAACTCTAAGCACACTGGTTGGAGTCCAATCTGCTCAAACACCACGAAATGGTGATGGGACTCCATGACAGTGGTCTGTGTGATGTCTGTGGCATTGAATTAGAGACCTCTTTGCACTACTTAGGCCACTGCCTGACTCTGAGCAGTCAAAGGAAAATAATATGTCCTTATCATGTGGAATTGTCCTGTATTGTGTGTTTCTGTTCGCAGGTCATTGTTCAGTCATGCTGCCATCTAAATGATACAGTTGTCAAGTTATGACCAGACTGGTGGTGTTTTATGTCTTACTGATAAACTTTGACAATCTGAGGACAGACAGCTTGGTTCTGTCCTATCCCTGAGATGCTTCATTTGACATTTTTTCTGTAATAAATTGTTAAAAATCAACATCTGGGTCTTTCCTGACTCCATTATCTTTTTGCTGCAACAGTAACATTGGTGAGATGTAGAGGGCAGAGTGTAAACAGAGCGAGTGAGTGGCAAAGAAAACCAACTGAGCTTCTGTCATGAGAGTTTGGTTGGTCAGTCCTCAGTGGGCTCTAAAAGCCAAATATAACATGTGACCCATTTACAGCCTCCCCTGGTGATGGCTGTCCCCACCACACACACACGCACACACACGCACGCACGCACGCACACACACACACACACATTTCTGTCCTTATTATAACTGTGTTTTGATTTCCAGTCATTTCTGATTTCTGTAGCCTAACCTTGAACCCCGAACTCCTAATCCACCAATGGCATTCCACCATATTAGAACCAGGCTTTGGTTCCCAAAAGAACTACTGGTCCTGACAAGATAGGTGTTTATCCCAGAAAAGGTCCTAAAAAAGTAACAAAAACCAGACGCACACACAGGTTTTAACCTTGTCTCTCAGTATTTCCACCCATCAGTTTTCCACCCAGATTCTGTGTTCCGTATAGGATTTAGCATCGTGTGTAATTGTGTCCAAATGCTGTCGATGATTACCAGTGTAGTTGACTGTTTTGATGCTTGATTTTTTTTCCAAAATTTAACTGAATGTGGTAACATTTTTAACATTTCCTCTTGTTTAAAATTTTTTATGTTCTTATGTTTTCTGTTGTAAAAATTGTTAGGATAAAAAACAAAAAACAAACAAAAAATACAGTGGTTGTAAATCAGGTTAGTCTTTTAAACAAAGTGTTGGTTGTACATCACAGACACGTTCACTAGATGGTGGTGTTGCACTTACTGTCCGCTTAAAGCTGCTCCTCCTCTGTCTGTATGTTTCTAATCATTAAGGCTGAAGTAAATAGAGTCATGGGGGTTTGGATGTGTTGTTCTTGGTTTGATTTGCTTTCCAGGTCTTTGAAATTGACTTATTTAACCAAATAAAACAGGTCACCCCAAAAGATTTTTCACAAATATTCCATCAAAGGAGAAACAGTTTCCCTCTTGTTTTTTTCAGGCTCATGAAGACAAGCTGACCTGGAAAGACCGTCTTCCTGGATACTTCATGAATGTTTCTTCTATTCTTTTTATGGTAAGTACAGAAATCAGATTAGTTCTGTACTAAATACTTCTCAGCATCTGTGGATGGAAGTAGTTTGAATTTAAAAAAAAGCCTAAACTGTCAATGTGCATAAATCAGTAATGGAATGACCTACATTCATTTAGTCTTTCAAATATTTATCCCAGTGATGTCACTTTCTTGTCAGTGGGCTGAGTAAAGGCCCAATTTCTCTTCCTTGTCTTTGCTGTCTTTGCCACCAGTTTGGACTGACGTTTTCGGCGGTTTTCGGCGTGATCATTTACCGCATCACCATATCGGCCCTGATGGCGATGAGCCCCGATCCCGAGACCAAGTCCAACGTTCGTGTGACGGTGACATCTACTGCGGTCATCATCAACCTGGTGGTGATCCTGATCCTCGATGAAATCTACGGTTCTGTTGCCCTGTGGCTAACGGAGCTAGGTACAAAAAAAGCATGTTGTTGCCCTAATAATGTGGCTACAAACAGCTACAGTTAACTATACAACACACAAAAGAAAATTACCAAATGGTAAAATAAATCTTAAGCCCAAGTTCTATGCAAGGTCAGATTTTTAATATAATTAATGGTTGTTCCACTACCTGCAAAATGAAAGGGTTATATTTATGTTTTGGAAATTCGTACTATTTGCTAAGTTTTATAAAAATACCACTTTACTTTTTGATGAGGAGCTGCGACTAAGAGAAAATACTATAATAAGACTCAAAATCCAGTGGAGGATTTATTCATGCCTAAGCTACAATTACAGAAGTTGAGCGTTTCAGCCATTTATTTTTATCAAGCCAGAGTTCAAAGATAAATAAAACATCTGAAATAAACCTCAATGAAAAATATATAAACTCAATAATCAGCTCTCTAGCTATCGCCAAGAAGTCACATTACAAAACTGGAATGTCATAAAACATTTATTTATTTATTTATTTATTTATTTATTTATTTATTTATTTATTTATTTATTTATGTTATGAACTTATATACAATATGTACACATGATTTTTGTTATTTACATTTCTTTTGTATTACAGTTATGCATTTGCGGATTCTTATTTTCTCTTTATTTTTTATTTATACGTCTTTTTGTTTATTTGCCCCTTCATGAAGTTGTTTTATTTCTTTTCTCTCATTATTTATTCTTTATTTATCCCACCCCCTTCAATTTATTTGTACAAACCTATATACATGTTTACAAAAACACATGTTTTTTTTTTTTACGTTTTGCATTTAATGGATTCTTAGGAACTTTTTTGATTTATATAGCCCTATTTATTTACTAGCCTCTTTAACTAGCTGATTCATTTCTCTTTTACTTATTTATTTTATTTTTTTTATTTGGTCATTAAATTTTGTGTACATTATCCTAAATTTGCTAATTACCAATCCTCAAATACTCAAATATTATACTAATTATACTAATATTAAAACCAGTCACACTTTGTTCTATTTTGTAGTTCAGTTTATTTGTTTGTTTCTCTTTTCTCTCTCTCTCTTCTTTTGTTTCTTTGCTTTGTTTGTAATGTTAGTCTTCATTGTGTTGTAAAAAATTCTTAAAAAAGAAAAAGACAAAGCGTTATGCACGCCTCAGAAGATTGACTGCTGAATGACGCCATATTGGAAGAGGCAGGCTGTCAGTGTAAACAGTTTACCAGGGCTAGATTTTGTTTGTAGTACTGCATATAAATGTTAGTTTTATATTTTATGCCCGATAGAAACATCATTGCAGATGCTGACATGTTTTTGCCTGAAATAATATGTACTGACAATCAAATCAAAATAATAGTTAATAGCAAACTGAGTTCATTAATTGTTACGCTGCTTTAATACAAGGTAAATGCAGAAACTTGAATTTCATTCTGCAGCACTCTCAAATGTCAAAACCTTTTTCTTTCAGAGATACCTAAAACAGATACCACTTTTGAAGAGCACCTCATCCTGAAAGCCTTCCTGCTCAAGTTTATGAACGCATACGCTCCTATCTTTTATGTGGCTTTCTTCAAAGGACGGTAAGACCTGCACCCATAGATGTTTGTGTACTGTGGAAACCATGCATACATCCTATAGCATCTATTATTAATTAACAAGATTAAATGTTCATTTTGTGTAAAAAATGTCCATCCAAACGTGTGGCTGAGGATTTATTTCCCCTTCACTGAAAGGGCAGTTTGACTTTTTCCCGTGTGTTTTCATTTGTCTGTTAGCAAAATATCTCATGAGCCACTGCATAGATTTTAATCAAACTCTTAGAAAGTAATTGCTGGATGTATGTCTACAACTGATTAATTTTGGAGTCAGTCCAACTGAAGGTGGCCGCGACAGTTAAGCGTCCTTTGCAAACACAAAAATGTCTGTAACTTAATCAGTTGTGCAGATATTGAGCTGAGACTTGGTGTGGTAGTAGCTGAGACTGATCCCAAATTTAAACTCCAAGAGAAAACTGATCACACAAGCTGTGTTTATGAACCACTGAAGGCATTTTAATGAAACTTACAGAATGTAACCATTAGATGTCCATATAGAACAAATTAACTTTTGGAGGTACTTTTGTTCAAGATGCCACCACAGCTAACTATTAGAGGAGGAATTGGTTTAAAAATAGATTAAATTAATTGTAATTTATTTTTGGCTGTTTGTGTCTGCAGGTTTGCAGGTCGACCTGGCAACTACGTGTACGTCTTTAATAATTTTCGCATGGAGGAGGTTTGTTTGTCTCGTTATCTCAGTTTCTGCTTCCTTTTGATTTGATTAGAAAAATCAAATGTAATATGGTCTTGAGCTGAGGTGTAGTTAAACTCTGTGTTTTTCTCAGTGTGCTCCAGGAGGCTGCCTCATCGAGCTGTGCATTCAGCTCAGCATCATCATGCTGGGCAAGCAGCTGATCCAGAACAACATCTTTGAAATCGGCATACCGTAGGTTGAATGGTTTCTTTTTACTCTTTCACATTCGTAGTGTGACGGCTTATCAAACATTCATATTACTGAGATCATTTTTTCTTCTGTACATATTTCAGCAAGTGTCTCGTTCCATAATGCTTATGCTGTTTCAACAAAATGTATATTAAATCTTTCAGCTCCTTTAGGACATTCCAGCTATGACTTTTGTTTTTTCAGCAATTTAAAATTTTTAAGTCATTTAGCTTTTTCTGCCATTTTTGTTCTCATTGGAAATCAATGGAGCTGTCTTCAACACTCTTAAAACCCTTCAAAGTGTTCATAAATCTTTACTTTTTACCTTATGTTCTGGTTCTTCTTTTTTAGCGTCTTTGTACAAATTTCAAATTCCATCAGCTTCTATTAGGTTAACTTTTTTTTGGCTTTTTTTGGCCATCGTTCTGAACTTTTCTGTTTTTATTCTACAAATTCTAACTATTTTTGTGCTGCTTTCTGCTAATTTCAACTGTTACCTGCATTTTTAGCTACTTTATAGCAAATTCCATTTTTCAGCTAAATTCACCTTCTTATGATCATTTCAGATTCTTACTGTTTCATTCAGTAAACGAACTCTTTCTGCTAATTTCAGCCTTTTCAGCTACTTATTTATAGATATTTTAAGTCTAGTTTCAGCTCTTTCAGCTTTTTCAAAACATTACAAGATTATTGTAATTTTCTTTATTTTTGCTTATTTGAAAATATTCACTCTCATTTCCTCCTCTGTCTTTAACTTACTACTTTCAAATTCTTTTTGCTAATTTTAGCTATTGCTTTGCTCTTTGGATTTTTTTACCCTTTATTGCTATTTTTCTACTGATTTTTCACTTTTTTTTGAAACACCAACATTGCGCTTTTATGGACAAAATGCAACTTTTTGAAAAAGATGTCATAGCTCCATCACTAATCTGACTTAAACACAAATGTGTCCTTTCTCCTTGTTGGGTTTACAGTTCTTACCCTCAGTTTTATGAATCTTGCTTCCTGTTTTTTGGTGTATGTTTGTGGCTGTTACAGCACCACTTAGAGGCATGGCACAGTTACTGCAGCTTTTAGGTAATTTTTAGTGGTTCCATTGATGAAAATTTAGATCCAGTGCTGTGTTTAAGAAGATATTTTTAGAAAGGATATAAAAGAATAAAGGTCTTTGTGTAGTCTAAACTAATAGCTTGCCAAATTAAAACAACCCTTTGTCAAAACAACAGATTAGTGTGAAAAAATGCTTCGTACATCATGTTTAGGAAAGCCTGCAAGAGCAGCAGTCAACAATGGGCCCTTTTTTAGCTAGTCAGAGCCTAGCCTGGATGGAGAACTTTTCCTTTTTCTCCAAACTCTGTGCTCCATGACTGATGTTACAGCTGAAAAATAGTGATAACTATTTGCCAGAACAAGAAAAAGAAGACGCAATAATTGTGTCAAAGAGTCTTGGTCCACCTGTAACCAATAACAGCAGGTTCCCAGGAGCTGTAGCCTCCACAGAGCACAGAGCTAGAAGGTGTATTCTCCCGAGTGCTGACGGCTGAGAGAAGGCGGGGCTGCACATCCTCCGAGAGAGGATTCACGTCTGTGGAAAGTTCACTGGGACGTCATTCTGAGCTCCCACACTTGAAGAGCAAAACAAATGGCTGGCACACAGCAGCAGCAGCAGCCTGGTCTTAGGAAGCAAAGTAAAACTATTTCATCGATCCACAGCCATTTATATCTGACAGCCGTATTAACAATTGTCACCATGTGTTTCCTTTTATTATTTCATTAGAGTGGAGTCCTGATGTTTTGTGGCTCAAAAGGCCACATGCCAGAATACAAAGACATGAGTCTGTGAGTCACAGGAAGAACTTCAGCTGTGCTTGATATTCACCTGTATGACAAACCCTCTTGAGTCATACCAAAACATATAAAAGTAGGGCCAGATGCCATTTTTGTTTTTGCTACAGTTAACTGTTGCAGACATATTGAATTGGTTTTTGATCAATATTGTTTCTTTGACCTTTAGATCTTCAAACACTAAGGTAAAATATTTAAAAGAAGCCTTGGATGATCTTTTACTGGAAGTTACTTTGCATTAAATAAAAGCAATTCCTGCCACAACAGAGGAAAACTCCATTCTTTTAAAATGTGTGATTATTGCATAAAACAACCAAGCTTTTAAACGCTCAACATGGTTTTACAAGCGCCACACACAGACACTAACACACACTGCTGGAAGTTTCTGAACATTTTCAGCAGAATTCACACACACTCACGTTTACTGTGAGCACCGTTCAAATCAGAACATGTTCTCCGAGAAACACACTTGTAAACTCACTCTCTGTGTTTTCCCCAGGGGCATGCTGTTTTCATCACAAAGATCTGTTTTCAGTTGAATATGCTAGCCAGTCTCTTCCTGTCACATTTCTTTAGAAAACAGTCTGCCTCTGGTTGTTAGACTGAATGTTTTCCATTAAGATGTTTGCTTTATAGCACCGCTGTAAATACCTAACCTGATCTAGCAATAGAACGAATAATAGTTGTTCTGCAAAATGTTGCAGTTTTGAAAAGAATGGTGAGTCTTTTGAACACTTTGTCTAAGAAGGTAGTGTTTGTTTGCTAACATCTGTACAAAGTTTTTTATAGTGCCAAATCACAACTACTGTTGTCTCAGGGTACTGTWCACAAAAAGCAATCAATCTAAAGAAGCCWGTAGATTGTGTTGAATCTTCACTTTATCACATTCTCCCATCCTGAACATCACATTGGTGACCGTGGAGAGGAAATTTGCAACTAGGTGGGTATCAGTTAGTTATGTTTAGGGCAGGGCTATTCAACTAAATTGCTCCGGGGGCCACAGTTACTACAGGTCAACAGCTCAGGCACCGAACATCCAGCAATAAAGTCATTATAAAAAACCAAGTATTACAAAGATCTGTTTCCTTTGAAATTGTTTATTTTGCTGTATTTAATCATGAACATAACATACAGAACCCTATAAAACAGGGCTATTCAACTGGCGGCCCACAGGCCAAATCCGGCCCGCGAGTGACCAAAGTTCGGCCCGCCAATTGGTTCATTCATCTCTTAAGTCCAAACCCTCGGTTTTCTACTTTAATTACTCTAAGTTCTTTTAGCTAAACGTAGACATGTTTGGTATCTACAGAAACGTCAGAACCTTGGCTACAAGCTAGTAAAAACATTTCTATGCACAGTCAAGTCAGTTAAAACTACAAGCAATTGAAGATAGAACTATGAAAGTGAAAATAAAATTGGTTTAAAAATTTGGCAAGTCAGAGATGTAAAAATAATATTTGTGTCAAATAGGAGGCATAATGTGTTCTTTTTGTTTTTGATATTGTTTAATTATCACTACTTTATAGGGTTCCGTATGTTTTCATGATTAAATGCAGCAAAATAAACTATTTCAAAGATAACAGATCTTTGTAATACTTGGTTTATTTAAATAATAATCTGCATAGTTACATCCCCCCTCCCCCATTTTAGGACTGTTTTAAATTTGGTTGTTGTGAATATGGGTTTTATTATAGCTCTTGGTGTCATTTATGTTTGCTTTTTTATTTATTTTTGAATGTATGTTTTTAACATGGAGCCCTGTCAATGATGATTTTCTGTCACCTTTGGGACAGACAAAGTCTATCTATCTATCTATCTATCTATCTATCTATCTATCTATCTATCTATCTATCTATCTATCTATCTATCTATCTATCTATCTATTATTATATTATGAAGAAATAAGCTGCAGACATATTTTAAAAGAAAATTTAACAGTTTAAATTGAAACGTAACAAATAAATATAACAATAATATACATGAAATAAATTCTGTCTGTCTGTCTGTCTGTCTGTCTGTCTGTCTGTCTGTCTGTCTGTCTGTCTGTCTGTCTGTCTGTCTGTCTGTCTATCTATCTGTCTGAT
>NW_013952595.1:662633-666371 GCF_001266775.1 Austrofundulus limnaeus
CATCCATCCATCCATCCATCCATCCATCCATCCATCCATCCATCCATCCATCCATCCATCCATCCATCCATCCATCCATCCATCCATCCATCCATAATAACTTAAATTACTGGATGTTCGGCTCCCGAGCTGTTGACCGAGCTGTTGTAACTGTGGCCCCCGGAACTATTCAGTTGAATAGCCCTGCTATAAAAGTAGTGATAATTAAACAATATCAAAATCAAAAATAACACATTATGCCTCCTTTAACACAAATTTTATTTTGACATCTCTGAATTGCCAAACTTTTAAACCAATTTTATTTTCACTTTCATAGTTTTTATCTTCAACTGCTTGTAATTTTAACTGTCTTGAGTGATCATAGAAATGGTTTTTACCAGCTTCTAGCCGAGATTCTGACGTTTCTGTAGATACCAAACTTGTCTATTTTTAACCAAAACAACTTAGAGTAATTAAATTAGAAAATCAAGGGTTTGGGCTTAAGAGATGAATGAACCAATTGGCGGGCCAAACTTTGGTCACTCGCAGGCCACCAGTTGAATAGCCCTGGTTTAGGGCTACCATTCCACAATTTCTAACTATAAACAGTTGGGTCCCCTTCACACCAGATAACAACTTTGCAAAAATGTTAAATATCAGTGGATTTCAGGGTTATGGCAGTCCTCAGGTGTTTATTAAGAACACACTAGGGGTGTGAGAGTAGGGGTGTAATCACCAGTTTTATAATGATAAAATATTATATTGATTAGTTTGGATAACGACATGATGTTTCTCAATATCACAAAGTCTGTCATGATATCATTTTAATTCAGTTTAATTCACAAGTTTGCACTCGATACAATGCAGTCTCATACACTAACACAAATGACTGTGTTAGGTGGGTATATATCAATCCACATCGTTATTTGATGTCAATATGAACTGATGTTTTCGTTCTGCCTTGATGTAATTGAATCATTAATCATTTAATGGCTATGTTAATGTAGACTGATGTATTGTTATACCCCTAAACAACATGAAGGCAAGCATGAACAAAAATACCACATCAAAGTAAAGTTGGGTTATCATTGTGATAACAACATACCCATAAAGACTGAGACTTTCAATCTCACATCTTACAGTCTGTGACAAAAAATTATAACTTTTATCTGTTGTCTCCCACCTATTGTACATTTCCCCCTGTCAGAAATCTGTCTTGAAGATCAGTGCGCTCCCAGAAGCTGGTTAGTAATTTGGCAACGTACAATCAACGTTTATGTCTTCTTACAAAAAAGCGAGTTTCCTCCGACTCCTCATCCAACGTCTGATGCGTTATTGAGTAAACAAAACTATCATGCTATCACTGTAGTTGTTTATCTGCTTAGTTAGGTRTGCTATACTGGGCTTGCTGCTGGAGGGTTTATGATGATTTAACCCCTGCGTCTACTAGAATATAAATACTTGTAATGATGTAATGATACAGTCTCATGTCTTGTGGATGTAGAAACCAGCATTACGATGTTAATTCTCAACAGCTGAAGTACGCCCCAGGTCAATCACACATAAAGGGAATTTTGCACCAGTTGGCTTAAATTGTGGTGTCAAGGGAAATGTACCATTTCACACAACTGGATTTTTTTTGTCTGCACACTGTTTTCTCATTTTAAGCGTGTTTCAGTAGAAATTTCACGCCAATCTCTGCACATGAGACCCATTTTGTTTTTGTTTTAACCTACTAGGATTACCACATCCTGAACAACTAAAAACTTTCACTAACTTCTGATTTATGTTTTTCTTTTTCTTCACCATTTCCCCTCATCCCTTGCTTCCCTGTAACAGGAAGCTGAAGAAGCTGATACGTGCACTGAAGGAAAAAAAATCCACATCGAAGGAAAGCGATGAGGAGAGACCTCCACAGCAGTGGAACCAGGACTACGCTCTGGTTCCTTTTGAAGGCCTCACACCAGAATACATGGAGATGAGTGAGTGCTCATTCAGGGACTCTCAAATCCAGACCTAGCAGCTATGTATTCAGAAAAATCTGTATTTATGTTTGGACATTACCAACTTTTCCAAACTCGAGGCTGTTTCCCTTTACGAGCAGTGGCTGTTTAGATTCCTTTCACAAAGTAATAAGCACCATCTGTGAGGGAAGAGATCAGGAAAATAGATACACTGTCCCGAAAAGATCTCTATTTATATCTGGTTGTTTTCCAATAGTCAGAAGAAAGTTCACTGCCCCGCTGTATGTAGAAAATCTCAAAATGTCCATGTCACTCAGAACCCACAATGCGTAAACACTTGAAATGTAAGAGCACATTCAAGATTGTTCTGTCTTCGTGAATAATAAGTCTGTTCAAAAACATCTCTTTACTGTAACAAGTAAGTGACAAATTATTTGGAATTGTACAGCATGTGAAAAAGTACACCTGCTTTTAGTTATAGCTTTTAAAACAAGATATTAATCAAATATAAATCATCTGGGTGCACCAGGTCTTTAAATTGGATACTCATGACAAAGTACACAATCTTTATCTGTTTACCAAAATAAGCTTTAACTTATCTTATTGTTGCTGAGAATTTTGGCCCACTTTTTTTTATAACCAGTTCATCGAAGTGTTTCTGCACAGCACTCTCTACTCTACAGGACACCGTTTGTTCAGTTTTTTACTGTTTTCTCAACCAAACAGCATTTATGTTATTACACAAGTGTACATGTGTGGAGCATAGTTGAATCATAAAGCAGCACCATCAGAGAAAAAAATTGTTGTTTGCTGACAGTGTTTTGCAGATTTTTACACAGAACCTAGCTAACAGTAGTTTGCTTTAATCCCTGCAATATTGTGGAAATTCTAAATACATTAAATAAATTACAGTAAGGAACACCACCTTTTTTCATGTTTTTTTTGTGAGTTTTCAAGCTAAGTTATTAAGAACAATGTAATTGATAACTTTGTGACATTAAAGTCAAATTAGTTCCATTAAAAAAAACTGAATACCATACAGCATATTATACCGCAATCCGATGCCATACAAACCACGCTGTAGACCTTTTCTAGATCGCATCCAATTGTCACATTTTTTTCACAATTTGTGGTTGCTCTAAGAACATAACCCCCGCAAAAATCTTAGCTTCATTATATTCTCAGCATACATACATTCATGTCGTAACATGTACATAGTTTAGTAGAGAAAATGGTGACAAACTAAACAACTGGTCTCATGCAAAATTGCTGTAGCTAAATATTTATTGTAACTTTTGTTGATACTAACTGGTATGTCGTCTTTTGAGAAAAGTTGCTTTAATGGCTGAAAAAATGTTTAAGAAATTGACATTCGTTAGCCATTAGACTAGCTTGGATGGAGACTTTTGCCACTTTCTTCAAACTTCTTGCTCTATGGCTGATGTTATGGCTGATGGGTACCGACAGTCTGTAACTGTTAGATTGACCAACCTGTCAAAGTCGAGTGGGCAATTAGTTTAAGTTCCAGCTACTAATTCAAACAGATTTTGGTCTAAAGTTTTACTGGACCACTGCAGTAGTATTTTCTATTTACTCTCTTTTTCATCCATTTTGGGATTCTTGTAGAGTCAATGGGCCTCATGCAAGAACATGTTCGTATTCTTCTCCTAAATTTCTCTTACTTTTGTTCGTATGAAGGGTTCGTACGAACATGTCACGTCAGATTCAACAAACTCTTCTATCTTCAGGAAACGTGCGTAAATGAGCTGCGTAATTTACACCTTTTCTATCCAGC
>NW_013952595.1:666582-668192 GCF_001266775.1 Austrofundulus limnaeus
TCCTAAATCACTCGTACGCACAATTTAAGAACAAATCTGTGCGTACGAACGGTTCTTGCATGAGGCCCATTGACTGCAAGTTACCCTGGTCCTGCAGCTACATGACAAGCCCAGACCCCACAACCACCACTATGCTTGAATAATAATTAGCAACACTTTTTGTACATTATTTTTATTAAGTCTCAGTCATAAACATTTACCCTCTGAGGTCTGTAGAATTTATAATAGAGTTCTTTGGTTTATTGTATTTTCTTTGGGGATTACACAGTTAAAGCTTGGGGCGATTTTTTTGGGTTGTCTTGAAGATTGGCAGCTGTCCCAAATGTTTTCGTCTTGTGAAGAATCTTTYTGTAAATGATGGAGCGAAGTTAGTTTGGAAATGACTTTATAACCCTTACTTGGATGTTTATTGATGAGATGTATTTGGATTTTCACAAAATCTCTTTTTCCACCGAAAAGATGATTGTGCATTCTTAGTGGACAGACATAAAAAATAAATTATTTGTTTTTTAATTAACCCCACAAAACCTATTGAGATTAGGGCTGGGTGGTATGACCTCAAATTCATATCAGGGTATAAATTGAACCCCTTCACGGTAACGGTATATATCACGGTAGAGAATTATCATAAAAAGTTAAGATAATGTTATTTTTAGAGCATTTTTTGCAGAAAACTGTAATCTTAATTAAACTCAACGTTTTTGCTTTAATATCTACCTGCCAAACAATGAGCTTCTGACTGCTGAACTTATCAGCTGCTGCTCTGCTGCTCACTCATCTTCATCATCATCATCGTCAGAGCGGAAGCCAACTTTATATTAGCAAGATGAATTTACAACTGAACGAATGTCCACGTCTTTTTTTTAAAATAATCTCTGTGGGTAACAATAAATAAAAAACAAGTTTTTTCTCCGACAATTGGGTGTGAAAAACTACAGCTGTTAAAGCTTTGCTCTGCGCAACGTGCAGCGAGAGGAGCGGGAGGAGGAAATGAGCCCGCGACACGACGTAACTTTTCTACAGCGGGAGGAGGAAATTTTGAGGATTTATCCTATCTATACGTGTTTTAAAACACTATAATTTCTTCATTATATTTCGAACTCCTGCTCAGTTGTCTCTGCACTCGCAGCCATGCGATGGTGTGACAGGTGCGATGACGTAATGACGATAGGACGGTAGAGTATAAATTTCTACCGTAGGCCAACTTCATACCGTTTCTATCGAGAGGCAGGCAGTGGGTCAAAAATGAGACATCAGGGGTCGGATTTATAAAACTTGCGTACGCACAAAATGACCCCAGAAACTTGCATACGCCACTTTTCACGCCAAGGTTGTGATTTATAAAATTCAAACTTGATGTGAAAATGTGCGGTCCCTCACGCCAGCTCTGACCCATGCGTACGCTCATTTTGGAGACGGGAAGCTGCAACACAGATGGTGAAGGGAGGAATTAGAGCCACACTGTGTAATGATCACTGTCAGATATTTAATTTACCTTCATAATCAGACTTAGATTTTTATTCAACTTTATCATCAGGGGCCTCAYGTATAAACGGTGCGTACGCACAAAAAAGTTACTTGTGCCGGTTTCTATGTACACCCACGTTGGG
>NW_013952595.1:668572-669728 GCF_001266775.1 Austrofundulus limnaeus
GTAAACTGTTTTTATATTTTTGTCACATAGTTGAAAACCTTTTGGGTCTCGGTCCGGAAAAACCCGACACATTACGTGCGGCATGAAAAAATATTAATAAAATTAAAAAGGCTGAAGAGAGGGAGCAAAATCGGATGCAAATKGTGGCTCACTGTACGGTAAGAATGATTATTTTTTTCTGTTTGTTGTCTTCTGGCTGATGTTGAGTGTTGAACTGTGGTCGTAGCACAGCAGGCTTTGCGCTTCGGGTAGATTCTCGCGCCAGGCGCGCACCCTCGCCAGCTGGGAAGGTGTTAATTTATGTCAACCCCTTTGGACATTTACCTGTCTAATGAGCCTCAAAAATCTATATTTTTTGCTAAAAATCTGTAGGCTACCATTTGTGCCCRCTCGTGGGGGTGGGGTGGGGGTCTGTAAGTAGAGATGACAGTGCCTGCTGTAACGCAAGAGCAAAGGAGAGCAGAAAAAGTGGATAACATAATGTTTATTGTTTTTTTTAAAAATTTATTTATGTATTTTAATGTCCGTTCAATGCCGCGTTCAACTAAATAGACAACAACTAACCAGACTTCATTATCTCATTTGGGAGATGTCTGTAAATTTCAGGAAAATCTCAGGCTTTGGTTATCCTGTGCGAACGCGTCACATAAAACAATGACACCCCACCCCACTACTTATTTAGACAGTTTTCTAACTCATTCTCCATTTAATGTATAATTTCCCTGCATCTAAAAATCATTTCTGATCCCACAGAGAGGACAATCTGAGGAGAATCTCACAYGCTGGACACATTTAYATCTRTTTTACATATTTAAATGGAGGCGTGTCAGGGGAGGTTTCTCACGTGCGCTCAGTTCCACGTTCATTGGGATGTATAAAGGAAACATGCAGGAACATGCGTACGCATGGATTTATACATCTGAATAGTTTGGTGCGGCGCACATTTCTAAATTTGTCCGTACGTCAACTTTTAGTGTGAAAGCYGCGCAATCCTTTATGCATGAGGCCCCAGCTTTCCTAACAGTAATATTTATGCTTYTGCTGCTGAGCCAGAAGGAGCTTTGAAATAAAAAAAACTTAAATCTTAAATAAAAGTTYMTGTAACTCATTTTCTTTCCTCCTCTTCACGACCCTGACCCACAGACCCCTCCCGACA
>NW_013952595.1:670463-671912 GCF_001266775.1 Austrofundulus limnaeus
GGGTTTCTGCCGCAGATAACAGAGGAAGGGGAGGACAGGGAGACGAGGGGTGAAATTATTTCTAAGTTTATCTGACTTACTTAATTTTATTTGTTGTTTTTATCATCCTGCAGGCTCTTAGAGAAAATTAATTTGAAGCTGAGTTTTTGATAAAAATCATTAGATTACTCTAAGCATCTGTAAACCTGCAAAATCTGGGAAAATCCATCAATTACAGACATTCTGTTCACGTGAGCAGCACCTGTCATCCTCCAGATGCACGACGGAGTGCGAGTCTGAGTCTGAGCCAATCACTTCTTTTGACATTTATCAGCTGACTAATTTAAATACAACTTAACATTCATGAGGTACTTTRCATTGACTGTTTATGGTTGAGTGTGGCCGTGTAGAGGGTAGAACCTGAGGCGGGACCTTGTGCACAAACTCTGACGTGCGGCTGTGATTTATAAATGAAAGGTGCGCAGAAACATGCGTACGCATGGTTTTATAAATCTGAGGTTTTTTTTGGAGTACACCATTTTGGCCTTTTGGCCGTGCGTTCATTTTTAGTATGGTTTCCACGCAATCCTTTATAAATCTGACCCCAGGAATGGACATGGAAAAAGTGCTGGACATCTACTGGGCGAACCGTTCAATCATCTGGCAGTGAGTGACCATGGCTGAGGAGCTTAAATACTGGTGGGAACAGGTGAGGCAGATGAGGCTGATTGCTGTGGCACTGAATGAGGAGGCGTGGCATGAACAGGTGATCAGAGCATGAGTGACAGGAGAGCAGAAAACAGATGGAGCAGYCAAAACATGACAGGAGGCCTGGGGTATGTGCACACTGTCTTTAAACAAAACTTAAACTTTTGATTGAGAGGAAAAATATTTGGASGTAACAAGAAGCAATCAGGGGTGGCTGCCTGCCGATTTGGCTCCACAGCTCGAATATTTGTTCACCTCTTTTCAACTGATGTTCAAAATTCAGCAACAGTTTAAACAAACATGACAACAAAGACAATGGACTTTAAAACAGACAAACTTTAAACCTCTTAAAGAATTTGAGGAATAAATTTAACCTTTAGAAATCCACTGAAAAATGGGCTCCGAGAAGAAAGGGCTGCATCCTTTTAAAACTTACATTTTATATATTGTGGTTCATTTTTAAGGTTTGCAGCTTGAAATGTCTGATTTTATGTGTGATGGCCTGTAAGGACTGAGGGGGTGGGTGGAAAGTTGCTACAGGGCAGAATGTTAGAAATGTCTGCCCTCTACATGCAAATCTATACACACCCACGCTCAGTTGTGTGGACTGAATTGGACATTTATATATGTCTGTCTGTCTCTGTGTTATTTGTTGAGCCCTGGTGTTCATGCAGAGGTGTGCGTGTTCGGCTTTGGTGGCATTTGGGGGCAATTTTAAGACAAAAATCCTACATTTGGGGACAACTGGTGCATTTGGGGACA
>NW_013952595.1:672175-675665 GCF_001266775.1 Austrofundulus limnaeus
TGTGTGTGTGTGTGTGTGTGTGTGTGTGTGTGTGTGTGTGTGTGTGTGTGTGTGTGTGTGTGTGTGTGTGTGTGTTTTTTTCATTGTGTGATTGGGCCTGGACCCATCAACCCCATCTCAGGTAGACGGTGAGTTTATTCTTGAGCTTGCCCTGTAGCGCTCGCTACCCCTGGTGCTGTATTTTCTTCCCGGCCACTCATTGTCTCAGTGCGGTGTCCCGAGGTGAAGCCGTCCGTCTCCGGCTTGTTGGAAATCCCCGTTCCCACACTGCTAAGGTTCCACCACTGATCGGAGCAGTGCATCAGTCACAGTCGGGCAAACTGCAGTGTCTTTCTCAAATTTCTATTTTTAAGATGCAGGGGATCTGATCATCAAATTGTGGGGAAATTGCTCCAATTTATTGCAGAGTGGCTTTAAATCATCCTGCTTGGGTTTGTTCAACTAGCATGGCTGCAAATGATKGTATATTCTGTACATTTTACTTTTTACGAAACAAACTGAACTTTATTTTTTACATCCACAGTTTTAGCAGCTTAGTTAGTGGACTYAAAAGTTTCTTGCATTGAACTGAAACATGATCACAAAGTACTACATCTATCCTACATCACAACACATCATCTGAAAAAGTAGATACAGAAGTTATTACTTTCTTTTGCATGACAACATAAAACTAAAATCTGCTGTGTTTTTAGAAATAATCTTTCAGGCAAGTAAGACGGAGGTCCCTCCAGCGTTTTTTTCTTTTTTAAATAGGGGCAGGGGATTTGTTGTCAACTTTAACATAGTTGCCATGTTTGGGCAAAACTCAATTTTCTCTTGCCTGCATGTGTTCATTGGTGACAGTTAATTTCGACAACTCATCCCAACATATAATCTTTGGATTTTTCAACATGACATTCTTCATCTGTTTGTCAACACAAACTTTGACTTTAAAAACTCGACAAAGAAATCTTTGACTATTTTAGTCAAAGTTTTCTAAACTGATAAAGACTTGTTTTAGCTGAAATTCTGGATATTTTTTCTTGGTATGAGGATGTTGGCCTGATTGAGATGCTTCTTTCCCATGGGCCTTATTTTATAAACACATAGTATCTTTATATAGACAAATATGTTCTCATTTTGACTGGAGATGATCCACCTTAACGGTTCACACGATACTATATACAGTAAGGGCTCTGATACAATTTGTCTGATTCAACAGAAAAGCCAGAGCAAGAAAAACTAAGTCAGTTTTCACAGTGTGCTCTGTTTCCCTCCACAGTCATCCAGTTTGGTTTTGTCTCTCTCTTCGTGGCTTCCTTCCCACTGGCCCCTCTCTTCGCCCTGTTGAACAACGTCATTGAGATCAGACTGGATGCCAAGAAGTTGGTTACAGAGTTGCGAAGGCCGGTTGCTGCTCGTGCTAAAGACATTGGTAAGCCAAACAGATGCATGTARAGATCAAAAGATTAATAAAATGTTTGTTTTTAACAAGTCCTGTAAAAAACTAAGGCTTTGATTGGGAGTCACACCTAAACTCTAATAACCATTGTGCTGATTTTTGTGAGAAATGCCATAGTTTTATCAGGAATCACATGCAACAATGAGTTGAATAAATRTTTTTGCTAATCATGAATACAGTTAAGCATAAATTATGTGATTCTAGCCAGCTTTTTCTGCATGTGCATGTTTTCTTTCTCCAAGATACATGGGATTAGTAGGACCTAATAAGTATAATAAATAGACACTGTCATGGTACAGTAAGTGTTTTTTGCAAACAGAAAAATGTCCTYGTATGAGGACACTGGGTCTTAAAACG
Source organism: Austrofundulus limnaeus (assembly GCF_001266775.1). Classification (NCBI taxonomy): domain Eukaryota; kingdom Metazoa; phylum Chordata; class Actinopteri; order Cyprinodontiformes; family Rivulidae; genus Austrofundulus; species Austrofundulus limnaeus. Next base: position 673,974 of record NW_013952595.1, read on the forward strand.
TCACACTTGTAGAGGAATACCTCAGCATTTACCATGCAGAACTTGAGAAACTTTATGATAGCCTTTCTGGCAGTTCAGTTTTTCTAATTATTTTGACAGTACAGCAGGAAGCTGTTGACCAGGGCAAGATTAATGAAGCGCATCATCATTATCATCGACAACTGTCAGATTGCTCTTCACTTTGGTGGGAAATCACAGAACATTTGATCAGAACATCCTTGGTATAATTAATTGGTTGAACAAATGTACCACTTGCAAGAACTATTTGCACTTKTGAACTGTTTTAAATRTTTCCAGAATTATTTAACAACATTTTGTGACCAACTATACCACTTCTACACAACAGAGTTGTTGTAGAAGCTTTTTACTGAGATCCCMGTCATCTTGTTTTCACTCAAATGAGTGTAAWATTATCATGAGAYCACTAGAGGGTACTSGTAGTGTCCTTTAAKGAGGCCATTGGGTTAAAGTCGAGGGGCAAAAAATGCAATGTCCACATATGAGGACGCAGGGTCTCAGGAGGTTTTAGTTTTATCATCTTTTGTTTACAGTATGCAATGCTCCATCTGTGATTGTTATTAAATACTKATACAATTCTTTCTTTCTTATCTCTGTGTTTTCTCTGTGTTTTTCTCTAAAGGTATATGGTACAACATATTGAGTGGGATGGGCAAATTGTCGGTCATCATAAACGTAAGTATTCACAGAATGTTCAGCATGTGAAAAACAGTTTTTATTGCGAAAGAAAGAACTACATTTCTCTACTGCAAACGTTTTTATTGAAGCATTCACGTATGCCCTCACTTTTAGTGGAATTTAATGGGATTGGCCTTTCACTGTCTGTCCWGAGTAGCCTTTCCAGGTCAAATCTGAAGGACAATTAAATCACATTGTAACACAATTATAAAATATAACAAGATAAGAGAAATTCCAAGGGCAGATGGAGAAAGCTGGATTTTCACGTGATTCTGTATGTTGATGTAAATCYAGGTCATGATTACCCTTAATGTTTCAACAGAAGATGTTTTTCTTCAACATTTTTGAGAAGAAGATGAACTCAACTTCTAGGGGAATTTTCTTTAAGATCCAGGAAGTARAGCTCACATAAAKTCCTGCATTCAAGTGCTTAGGATGKTTTTTTGTTACTTTTAGTWGCAGCTTGTGAAAAACTGGTCCTTCCTGAAAGCAGTTGAGTTGAATAAAGACAGCCCCCCCCCACCCGATTTTATACTACAGAATCCAAAAAGCAGCCATAAATGTAAATGTGTGGACATCATAGTGTACGTGTGGGTCAATCAGAAAGTGCTTGCTTTGGCAGCCAGCCAAATCTTTTTTGTTTACTTTTAATTCTGAAAGGATTTTTGAGGTTTCAAAGAATAAAAAAAAGTTTATTTACACTGAACATGTGAAGGGTGAGGCTACCATACGCCAACTACCAGGAAGTTTTACTAAATCAGTACATTCAGCTCCAGAATGTCTAAAATTTGAAGTTTTATATAAAAGTGACTTTCAGCCAAACATTTCTTTTGACAACAAACAAGGAAAAACGAAGAAAGCAAACATTTTACAGATAAGTGAGCATTATCCACTGGTGGATGGAACAGAGTGATGCCACTTATTTGTTGAAGTAGAGTTAGTTGAGGTGTTTTCTTGGTCATTGTCACTTCTGCAGTTTCTTAGACACTATATATA
>NW_013952595.1:676052-688210 GCF_001266775.1 Austrofundulus limnaeus
TGTATATATATATATATACACACACACACTCTTACTTAGTAAGTTACACTTTAAGGTTTTCTTCCTGCTGTTTCATGGTAATATGTTCTTAACATTGACACCGTCTGTTCAAGAAGAGAACTGCAGTGAGTGCAGTATCTGAAGTGTTAACATGAATGTCACAACTCATTTATGTGATTACTGCTTGACTATATGCTCATTTTAAGGCTTTTACTGAGTAACTAGGCAATTAAACATAGTTTGCTTGTGGAAAATTAATCTTGTCAGATAACTGTAGTATTTATTCTCTCTGTCTTTTTCTCTTTTTCTCTGCAGGCCTTTGTAATCTCCTTCACATCGGATTTTGTTCCTCGGCTCGTCTACCAGTACATGTTCAGCCCGACGGGCACCATGCATGGCTTTATTGACCACACGCTCTCCTATTTTAACGTGTCCAACTTTAGGCCTGGCACAGCGCCGCACAGCACGGAGTACGGAAACATCTCTGTTTGCCGGTAACTAATGCACACACGAAAACACATTTGTGGCTTTTTTGATTATATTGGTAAAAATAACGACCCGGTCAATAAAAGTACAACAATTTTCTGTCAAACACACTTTTCACATCCCCTAACCTTCCTTCCCTTCTTGTCTCAGTTCATGACAGGTTTAATATTCTGTCAAGTGAAATCTTTTTAAATGGTTTTGTCTGCAAAGCTCAGTGTCAATTACCAATAGTTGTTCAACTACATTCTGTGTCCAATGGCTTTGATAAGGAAATTTCCAAAAAATTGAAATCATATTTATGATGGTAAAGAGTTGGGTGTCACCAGAAACTGCAAGTATTTACAGGTAAAAATCAGTTTATTTTTATTTAAGTTTATGTCCCCAAAACTTATTGGAACAGCTAAACCAAACAGAGGCACCAGCAAAAGCTACAGAAAAACAGGCTCTGCTGTCATTTTATCAGTAGCTAAGTTATTATGTTATCACTGTCTTAGAAAACTCTTGCTTTTATGTTTAAATATGGGAGTATCCTGTKTAAATAATTAGGTTGGTGAGAATTGCATGGTCCTGTTGCAATGTAATTTTGTCCACACTCAGACCAGTGAGGGTAAGTACTGTAAATCATTCCATTTGCAAAGTTCATGAATTTTWAATTCAAAAATCACAAAGATGAGGKTTTGAACTGACTACCCACCAATTACAGAACAAACCCACTCAATATTCAAGATTTACACAAAGGAGTTCAGTTTTGAAGACCTCCTTGCTGTTGTCCTTCATCAACTAGTTGCCAGCATCATCAACTCAGTGAGATACTACTTTTAGATACCAAATGACCCAGTTCCTACAATCATGTATTTCCAGATTTTTTAGGACTCAAATTTTTTAAATTCTTAGTAAATTGGGGACTCTTCCAACCGCACATGAAAACAAGTACTAAATGTGAAAATGAATGTTTAAGACTGACAAATGCATCTCTGTAGTGTCACTGTGAATCCCCTGTTCATACTTGTTATACTAGCGATGTGCCATCTCAGCTCCACAAAACAGTGAACTATTGTGTCATCTGTGCATTTTTACTGATGCTGATAGTAAGAATCTCTTTCATAACGTTAAAATTAAAGTGCTGTAGAGGGAAAGGTCACACATGTTAGAAGCCACAGACATTTAAGGCTGACCTGCAGTTGCATAAGACAGCAGAGGATCACAGAGTAAGAATACAGCCTTTGTATATGGTTGTGATGCGTCACAGCAGAAACATGGCATGAGCCTTTACGCCTTTAACACTTATTAGGCGTGAAATTTGATGGGAGATGTTCCAAGAATGGGTTTTGTGTCTGTCAATGTACAGTATGTACAGCAGCTATCTGGGCTTAAGGCTAGTCATTCGGTTTTTAGTGCCTTTTTTAAAAATCTGTTAGACTTGATTTTAAGAGTGTGGATGAAGATGCATGTGACAAGAAAGAAAATACAGAATGAATACAGGCATAGTCAAACGGAGGACAGAGAGAGCAGGGATGACACGTTTAGAAAATGATCTGATAAGGATGCAAAGGAATGAGGCAACTTTGGTGATTWGAAGGGTTCAGCAGGACAGAAGGACACTTCAGTAGCACAGATGTGTAGGATAGACTGGATGGATGGTTAAAAAAACAAAGGTTATGAATTTTTCATTAAATTTAAAAAAAGAATATGTAAAACTAAGAAAGTTTCCACCTCAGTGCTAAGGCTTTTCTGACATCTCTACAGTCACTTTTCCATTGAGTTTCTACACTGTTCACCTGTAAAATAGTTAATATTGGGAGAATAATTATAAGGTTGAACTCAAAAAAATACATTACAGTGCAGTTGCTTGTTTAAGGTGTWTTTCTCCTCTGAAATGGTTCTCAGAGTTGAAAGGTTGATGAGAAGGAAATTATACCATCTGGTATGAAAAATTCCAGCTGCWCAATRTTTTTTGTCWGTTTTTGCTTTTAAATCATCATGTGCCTATATAGCCTGTAAATACAAGCGGTTTCACTGCTCTATCTCTATGTATGGAGATAAATAAGTATACAAAGTGTACAACAAGATTTGTATTCGTACAGTAAGATTCAAAATTGCGTAAGTGGTTTTCCGAATATTTTGAAGTTTGCCAGTAGGAAAAGTTTATACACGCAAACTGTCAAATGCTTGAATAATCTGTGAGCGCATGGATCATTTTGCCTGTAACGTTTGACTTTCTTAATGCTCCAGACTCACAAATGTAATGTGTTCTGATAATAATGCTGCGTTCRTGTGTGATTAGTCCAATATGTACGTGCAACATGTTTCTATTCATRCAGTTTAAAAAGTGTTGAACTATTTACACATTTTGATTTAGGCTTGTGAACTTTTATGGTGCGTATACAAATCTTGTGCAGATTTGTGAATACTTTGAGACAAATCTATCTCCGTAACTTCTTTCTCATTTGTCTGATGATTAACCGCCATATGATGGATGGACTTGTGCAAAAGGGAAGGAAAAATAAGAGCATAATCTTGTCTAGAAATCTTTTTCTTTTCCAAATGTCTGTAATGTACRGACACCATTTAGTTCAAAAGCTAATTTCGAAAAATGTGAAGTGATCCATCTCGTTTTGCAAACACTTCGGTACAAAACACCATATAAGTCTGAAACACATACTAATAATAAAAAGACACAACAAAAATTAAAAAAAAATTAAAAACTGCTCAAACAATTGAAACCAGATATTTACATACACTGTATAGAAAGGCTTAAAATCATTTTTTACTTGCTGCCTAATCAGTCTAAATCATTAATGTCAGACAGCGAGAAAAATAGTTGTCTTTTATTCATGTATTCAAACATCTAGTTTTAACTGTAATACAATGGGAGACATGATCTAACCACAGAGAATCTAATAAATTACTGAAGACAAAAAAGGCACTGTTTCTTCAGTTTTCTGGAACTGGTTAGGTTTTGCAACCTCAGACTTGGAGCAACGGACACCTCACTGCAAAATCTGTTYGAAGGATCTTGCTACAAAAAGCAGGAGTACAACAAATTTGCTTTRACACCTGAAACAGAGGCACTCCGTTAAGTGGGAAACAAAATCGAARATCKAATTTGGAATGAAAAAAATCGGAGATTTTTTGTTTGGGCCATATCGCCCAGCCCTACCACCAGTCGAGGTAGAGGTGTTGTTTTCTCTTAAAAAAGGTGAGGAACATWGTAGAAAACCAATTCCAATGAAGTTGAGACGTTGTAGAAAATATAAATAAAAACAGAATATGGTGATTTGCAAATTYTTTTCRACCTATATTCAATTGAACACACTAAAGTAAATGTTGCTGGCATGAATGACTTGTTAGATTAARGTAATAAGTTAGTTTTTTGTCACATCATGTGGCAAGGCTACAGAAAAATTCTAGTTACCAACATGACARTCCCTAATTATTACAGTACTTTTAAATTTCTGACATAACTAAACAAACAGGGACAGCATCATTGGTCTGATGGTGGACTGGCGGAGCCAAGGCTTTTTTCAGGAGGTCTCGTACAAATAAAGGGAATTTTTCTGTTTTTCACATTCTTGACTTTTGTCATTACCCATATGCATTTCACTATTTATCTAGCAAACATCTAAACTGAGTTCACTGAATGTTTGTTTCTTAAAATAAAACAGTTATTGAATTTTGTATTATTATTATTATTATAATTTTTTTTATTGAATTATTAAACAGTGTTTTGAATCTTGGTCTTGTYAAAATAATTAGGTAATGTTTTAAACATGTCTTAAAACTAATGTAAGTAAAGCATAAAAGCATAAATAWGAGTTTACCCATATCAGATATTAATACTGTAAAATGTCACAGTAGAACTTCATAAGAATTCTGTGATTTGTTTAAAAGCTTGGCCCAGTTTCCCCWGCTCTACGTTCCTCCTTTGCTTAGAAAATGAATAAATAATCAGAATCAGAGTGGATGTAGGATGCCAAACYCTGTTGTCATGACAAATATAGTATAAACGTTCAGACACAGAGCTGATAGAAAGTCAAGGCTGTTGTTCAGTGATGAGGGTTGCATACATGTCAAGTTATAGGAATTGTTCAAAAAGTACACAGATTTACCCCCATTTTGTGGATATACGTATAGAGAAATCTCATGGATTTTTTCAAAAACTCAGCTTCAAATTTGTTTTACATCTCAGAGCCTGAAGGCAGTTAAAAAAAACCCAGAAATTACATCTACAAACCCGCTCTTTCGCTAGAAATAAAGTTTGCCACCTCTCCCTGCTCCTCTGCAGTCTCTGTTATCACTGCCCAGCTTTCTGTCTTTCCTCACAAAGGGTCGACATCCAGGTAAACATCCGAAGGGGCTGACATGTATGGGGTTAACTGTGTTTTTATTTTTTAAGAATGGGAATGATTTGACCTTTTATTTGTCCGTATATCATGAGCAGATCCCAGGAGACTCTACTGGCAGTGGTAACTCATGAACACACACAGATCTCACATACTGACCAGAAAAACCATAATCTCATTGAGAGATCTCATGAAAGATTATTGACTTAGACGCTCTAATTGCTGCAGAGCTCTGCTATAACCAAACATGGAGTGGCAAAAAAAACACACATGCACACACAAAAAGTAAGGCAAATAGACAATTGCGAGTTTTTATTTTTTATTTTTATTTTTGTAAAATCATGCAGATGTTATCCCACCATAACAGAATAACTTGTCTTGTTTAACAGTTTAATTCAAGTTGGAATTCGACTGACTTCAAAATGCTCTAAAAAAATGAACAGATCAAAGAAAAAAAGGGAGAGGAGCTCACTCTTATATGGARCATTCCTGACTTATGACTGTATAAGGAGAAGGAGTCAGCCATTGTAAGCCCCAGCTAACACTCACATGAACACACAGAGTTCATCCTTCCTTGTTATTTCTATATTCTTAGTGTGGMCCTCAGTCAGAGCTCATTCAGTGGTTTATCTTTCCTAACTTCAAGGGCTTAGGGATTTAGTTGTTTTTATTCTCCTGTGTTGATGTGGATCACWCAATACGTTGCATCTATGAAGCTGGAGTTGAGCTTTCACATTAATGTGATGCGGTTAACTGCTGTGGTCACCGTGTTTGACCTGCGTTTCCTGCATGTCTTTATTTATTCATTAATTTTTTGACACCCAAGGTGGAATATTTTCTTTTGTACCTGCAAAATTCTTACTTCATTTTCACCTTAGCAAAATTTCTTTGTGTTTCTATGGCTTACTGCTTAGTGTGGCCGTGAGAAAATAATGAAACAGTATCCCCCTGTTGGGTCATCCCTATGTTTCCTGGAACCTATGTACACCCTCGGTACACCCATATGTTCCCCAGTGCAATGTCTACAATGCAATTATTATTTTTTTAATTTGTATTAAAAGACATTGGAAGGAGGAGCCAAACATCTTTCAAGAGTTTAATAATTAAGGAAGAACATGGGTACCGGGGAACATAAGTCCCACAAATGTGCCTTTAAGCGCTTCTCATTGATTCAGCGTTGGACAAATTTGTCTCCGTTTCCAGTTCCATCCACCTTTTTGGCCACCCCAGTAGTGGTTTCAGTTAGGTCAAACTTTGCGCGCAAGCGATTTGAACAGAGGACTGCTGCACATGGATTGACTGAGGCAGAACTTGCAACCTCTTCCAGGAGAGAGGTGCAAACTTTCTGTTTTAGGATATGAGCAGATACATCTTGAGCTCGTGGAGCAGTCCAAAATGAGCAGGTATATTGGGAGGTTTTGGACAAACTGGCTGCCCATGGTTACACGCCCAGTTATAAACTGTGCCACACAATAATAAAAAATAAATCAAACTACCAGATGATGAAACCACAACAGCCAAAGCYGCCCTCTGACGATCTGCCCAAAGAGTGAGGGACACACTACCATGGAGACGCACCTGGTTAAAGCTGGAGAAGTACTGGGGAACATAGGTATGGACCCTCTCCTCATTGTGTAATTAATATTCTAGCATAAGTTGGTCTGAACTTCAGCAATGCCAGGCTGCTACAGAATAAGAATAGCATAAAAACGTGACAAAATAATTTGCTACTCTTTGCTACCACATGTCTGCAGCAGTATTGTGGTTAACTTGTGCTTTTTCATTTACGAAATAATAGGCAACACCATTACTCATCTTGTCTCAGTTCAGTTGCACAATTATTTTGTTTGACATATGTACTGTGAAAATATGATATTCACATTTTAATGCAGTTCATATGTCCAGTGTCCAGCTTTGCGGGAATATATGTGGTGTTGTAAGAGTGCCAATATCYAAGTCATCCAAAGAAAATAAAAATGGAGTAGAATCCTGCAGCTGGTGTGAAAATCACTCAGCACATATGTGGGACTCATGGCAAGTTTCTGAATCATACAGAAAATATCAATTATATYGCAACAATGGGCTTTCTGTGATTTAGACCAGAGATTCTTAACCCATGGGCCGCGGCCGAATTGTGGGCCGTGAGCGTCCACTGTCCACTGTTACAACCCCTTTTTTATACAAGGGGCAGCAACACGACAACCACAATAAATGGACAAAAGTCACTGCAAAGGTGTAAAAAAATTTTTTTTTCTTTATTCTGCTCCAAAAGGCTGCACAAACTATGGGGGAGGAAGGGACCATTAGGTGTGGTGCCAAATAAAAGAAACAAGCAAAACAAAACAGGGCCTGTCTACATTCTGGTCTAAATAGAAAACAATGAAAGAAAAGCACCCTGATAAACTTCTCTAATAAAGGTCTCACCAAAACATTACATGAGTGGCACCAACCTACTTACCTAGTGTTTTTTAACATAAAGTTATCTATGTGATGAAAAATGTGCAGGGTACCCCGAACTTACCTAGCCCTCTTAACTCCCACCACAAACCTTTAAACAATGGAGCAGGCTCCACAGGAGCAGCAGCAGCAGCAGCAGCACAGGTGCACCAAGCAATCAGCTGCAGTAGCTGCAGCAGGGAGGAAAAGAAGCCAGCCCAGACCTCCAGGTGAGCTTCTTAAGTAGGGTGTGGTGGAGTCCTGGTTGGTCTGTTCAAAACTCTTCCATCCAATCARCCTTTAAAGATCCAAATTGGCTCCAGCCTGCAARCTGAACCTGAAAAGAGAGAAAGAGGAGAAAGAAAACAATCTGCCAGACACGTAACAGCCACCTTGAGGGCTTCAAAAGAACAACAGTTTTTAACTTTGGGCTGCAGAGGGCCGTGGGACCACATTGATTTTGAATAAGGTGCAATACWCTTTCCCACCACAAGTAGCAGTAGTGCACAACATAGATGTTTAACAATTTTTTTAATATGTAGAAGAAGAACATTAGAAACCTGCCGAGAATGGAAACCTATTTTAAATTAAAAGTAGAAGGCAAAAATGAAAGTAACTTGTCAAAAAAGCCAAAGTTTGTCACTAATATGAAGAGCAGCTTCTGTTTTTACCATGCGATATTTTAAAAGTTCAAAGCATAATCAAATGCATTTGCAGATACAGCTATATTTTAATTTGCACTTGAAATTAATTTTTGTAGTTATTTTTAAACATTTTGAATGTATTTTAAAGAAATTTTAAACTTGTCATAAATATGTTGTTACTGTTATTGTTTGTCACTAATATGAAGAGCAGCTTCTGGTTGCAAAAGTTTAAAAAGGCTATAATTTTCATTTGTACTTTATCAAATTTATTTTTACAGTTTCTTTAAATTTGATACATTAAACAACATTAAACAATTTTAATTTATTTATTTTATGCCCACAATATTATTTTTTGAATTGTCTATTTTTGTTATTGTTTATATTGAAAATATATATATATTTTTTGTGCTGATAAGCCCGAGTGGTCTGTTGATTGACCTTTGTATTTGTTCAAATAATTGTTATGGGCAGGTACAATATAGAGCATGTTTGTCATAATCATGTCTTGTGATTATTTGACAGGAGTTTTACTTTTAAACTGTAAGTGTATTTAATTTCGTTATGCTAGTTATGATAGTTTAGTTATGCAAATACAATAAAAATTAAACCAAGATTTAGAATAATTATGATTTTGATCCGTACATTGGTAATGTGTGACTGGGCCTCGTGTCACTTTATTCAACAAATTGGGCCCCGAGGTCAAAAAAGGTTAAGAACCCCTGATTTAGACCATGATCAGAACATTGTTTAATTTCTGATTTATTTGTAAATAAATTTTCTACTAACAATTAAGCACTACTGTCTAACAAATATGTGATAAATTTTAAAATGTCAAGTACTTTGTGTTTCTGGATTCTGTTTATCAAACACACATTTACAGAAGGCGATTATGGTAAATACGTATTTTTCCTAAAGTTGAACCTCTGATTTGTTCCCTGATTTTCAAATACTATTGTAACCTCATACTTGCTTGATGACTTCTCTGGTGTTAGAAATGGCTCAACAAGCAAACMTTTGTTTTTAAATTGTCCATTTCTTGCCTGAAGATCTGCTTCAGGTTGACAATGTGAGTGACTGTCTCCAAGTGCTCCAAATCTTCCAGCGGAAAGAGATTTGTTCACCTCMCATGGGGTACAACCAGCCGTTATGACAACCGCTCAATAAACACAGTTCGCACATTTTGTAGCATTGGCCAAATGTGTGTACAGTCTGACTCTTATGTACTTGGGTCTCAAATATTTGGGCTACACATAAAACTAACAAATTGTATGAATAAATTACAGCTTCGAGTTTTGGTACATTTTAACATAAAGCTATATTTTAAAGTACTTTGAAGTGTGGTATGATGCCTGTAACATAAATAGAAGATGTGCTGTCGAGTTAGTTAGCGTTAGCATGAATGTGCTGAAATTAGCCTATTTAACACAATCTAATCATTTGATGACCTAGTGATTTAATTGAGTTTTTGTTGCATTTTCAAGTTTTAGTTTTGTTAAGACGAGCTGAAATTATATAAAAAAAAGTTTTCTAAACTGTACATATTAAAAACATGTTTTTAATGGATCCACGTCGATTCAGGACAGAACTTTGGAACCAGTGACGTGTGGCCACTGTTAACTTGTAAACCTTAGAGTTGTCTCAGAAAATAGGTCTAAAATTATTCATAAAATTTGAGCTAAATTAAGTYTACTTCACAGCAATATGTTTCACAAAGTTGCCATAAAGATTTAATCAAGAGTAACATTTAGCTCTTTTTAGAACCAGAAACATAGTTTCCCTAAACTCAGAGTTAACTTTGTCAGAGTTTGACTGTATATTTTAGTTTAGTTTTTTGTCTGTTTTTACAGTTCATAAGGACAAAAGGTTGTGGGCTTTCTTGTTTTGAATAAATAGAAAAAAAGACCCATTCAATACTGAACCATGGAGTCGACAAGGCCTTAGACCAGGGCTATTCAATTGGCGGCCTGTGGGCCACATCCGGCCTGCGAGTGACCAAAGTTCGGCCCACCAGTTGGTTTATTCATCTCTTAAGTCCAAACCCCTGGTTTTCTACTTTAATTACTCTAAGTTCTTTTAGTTAAACATGGACATGTTTGGTATCTACAGAAACGTCAGWATCTTGGCTAGAAGCTGGTAAAAACATTTCTATAAACACTCAAGACAGTTAAAACTTCAAACAGTTGAAGATAAAATGATGGGAGTGAAAATAAAAKTTGTTTAAAAAATTTGGCAAATCAGAGATGTCAAAATATTATTTGTGCCTAATAGGAGGCATAATGTGTTCTTTTTGTTTTTGTAATTATCACTATTTTTATAGGGTTCTGTATACAGTATTGTATTCATGATTAAATGCAGCAAAATAAACCAATTCAAAGGTAACATATCTTTGTAATATTTGGTTTATTTACATAATAACTTTAATTGCTGGATGTTCGGCCCCTCAGCTGTTGACCGGCAGTAACTGTGGCCCCCGGAGCAGTTTAGTTGAATAGCACTGCCTTAGACATTTATCTGCCACCATTTGTAAAGCTTGTATCTCACTGGGCTGCGACTGTTGGCAACTAGGGGAGATGGAAACCCATTTGCCAAATAAGTTCTGACCTAGCAAACATTTACCTCACGTGATTCATCAGCTGTTCCTGTTGTTGGCATCATCCTGGATATTCCCATAACAAGAGAATCAAATTTCTTTTTTTACGTATACAGACAGCATGCAACATCACCAATACTAGTTGATATGACAATGATTACAACTTGACCGATAGCAGCACTTTCCTGAAAACTTCTCTTCGTTGTCCCAAGATATGTGGTCCCTGCTAGTTTACAGCCTCTACCTCTTGTTCACTACAGCCATGCATAACGTCAACGTCTGACAAAATTACGCTTCAGGTAGCCTGATTGATTCGCTACAAACCAGTAGATGGAAACATGGCTAATTTGCATTTCTTTATTTTTTTCTTTTTTGCAACATTTTAAAAGTTCACTCAAAATTTGTATTGCATACGGATGTAAGCATGGCTAATGTCGCTTTACACATACTGATAACCATTTAAGGTAGAAAGGTCAAATTTCACAGCAGGACACCTCATGTCACTAATGACATATTTTGATTTGAAAATAATTAGGTTGAGACTCAAGGTAAAATGTTCTTAAAATGATAAAATCTGCTTAACATAGACACTTGGGTCAATGATGACTCTTAGGTCACTCCTAGGTGACTTCAAGGTCACAAAATAAAAGGTCAATATCACAGGTTAGCGTTTTTTTTTCTTGTTTCGCCTTTTTTGTCTAAATTTAAGTTTTATTGTTTTTTATAATTTGTAAATTTACCTTTTTTCACTTTGACAGCTCTCTTCTGGTAGTTGAAACCTATTGTATTCTGCTTTTTTGGCTACGTTTTTGTTTATAGTTACTGTTTTTCTGCTAATTTTATCTACATTTCTGCTCCTTTCTTTTTCTGCTATTTTACTACAGACCTTTAACCCACATTAACAGTTTTGCTATTAAAACTTTCAGCTTAATTTCAGCTTTTTCAGCAGCTTTCAGCAAAAAAATTTCGGCATCAAGCATTCACAAAAGCGAATTCYCTGTTTTATGTTTCAATCTGGTTGCAACGACACAAGAGCAAGGTCCTGTAGCTCAGTGGTTCCCAAACTTTTTATCTTCTGACCCAAAATATCAAAATATTCATGGCAAAAACTTGTGACCCCAAATATTACTGGTCTGAGTACACAAAATTTGTTAATAACCCTAAAAACAAAGGCTACGCAAAAATAAATACACATGTATACTCATTTTATGTTTTTGTAATAATTATAGGGAAAATATTACATCACCAATTATTTTATTACCCTTTAAATTAGTTTCTGAAGTGCAGTGGTTCCCAAACTTGTCAACTTTTGACCCACAAAATAACAGTAGCAGAGATCTGTGCCCACAACTACTTTTGGATGATAAACATTTGTATCATGTCAACTAAAGATGTGCATAGTAACAATATTTATTATTGTCCTGATGCATCTCAGTAATCCAGGTAAAAAATCTAAAATAAAAAAATTGTGTAGGTCTTCTGGACGGGTTCTTCTCTAATGAAACGTTTCGTCTCTTCTCCAAGAGACTTCTTCAGTCTGAGAGTTTCAGGCAAAATTCAGGCTTTTAAGCCCTGCCTCCATGTGACTGATACTCAAATCACATGGCTATCGTTGACACCTAATTAACACTTTAATTAACCTAATTAACCTAATTAACC
>NW_013952595.1:688273-690991 GCF_001266775.1 Austrofundulus limnaeus
GGTTAATTAGGTTAATTAGGTTAATTAAAGTGTTAATTAGGTGTCAACGATAGCCATGTGATGTGAGTATCAGTCACATGGAGGCAGGGCTTAAAAGCCTGAATTTTGCCTGAAACTCTCAGACTGAAGAAGTCTCTTGGAGAAGAGACGAAACGTTTCATTAGAGAAGAACCCGTCCAGAGGACCTACACAATTTTTTTCTTTTTAATATTTATTATTCTACATTTATACATTTTAGGCAACTAAGGCAAAAATGTAATTAATTTAGAAAATCTTTTCAGGACCCCACTTTGGGTCCCGACCCCAACTTTGGGAACCACTGCTGTAGCTTATTGAGGAACGCTTGTGAGTGTTTTGTGATATTTTTGAAACTTTCAAAAATTCTGCTTGCAATTTTTCTCTGATAGTCGCAGCCCAGTGAGAACCAGTCTTGGTACCACACCTTCAGACAGATGTTCCAAATTCAAGGTTTAGCTTTTGGCGACTTTTAGCTTTAAATAAGCTGCTGTTTATCTCTTGGTATTTATTTACACAAACTCTTTTGTCTTTTTATTTCCTCCATATGGGAATGATAGACTTCATTTAAGTCACTGTTGAATAAATAAAGCTTCAGTCAGAACATAAAGTGACCTGTGTACATTTCAGAGGAGTGGCAGGAAATAGTTTGACCAAACGTTTCTATCCTCTTGGCTTAGCACCAGAAATTCCTGACAAAACATCCACAAAAGATCGTCCATTCAAACATGACATGTTTGTAAAAGCTGGAACCATTTATTTTTCAGCCATGTATAGAAGTTCTTTTAAATTTAACTTCAAAGCAGAAAGCATTCCAATGACAAATACAGCTTCTTCTTCCTGAGATATTGATCTTTTAGTGTGACAGTAAAGCTATACAATTACCTAGCTTTATAAATAAATAAACAGAATTTATTTCTGTTTCCATGTGTTTAAACAAGACATTTTTTCGTTGAGTGTCACAGATCAAACCACTGAACTGTCTAATCAGAAAAAAATCATTAATTTTATTTATGGAAGTGCTTTATTTGACGCGCTGCTCGTAAACAAAACACATCTCTCTTTGTGTTTCTTCTCTTGAACATCATTCTTTATACATTTCCCTCATTTTCTGTTTCAGTGTGAGCACGTTGGCTCAACATGTGTTTCAGTTTATGTGCTGTTTGTTTTGCCTGCACACCAAGGCGTGTTTACTACAAAGGATGCAACGAAAAAAGACTCCAAATGAGGTTAATTGCACCTTGAGTCAGAGCTGAGGCTGAAAATAGGAGAACATTGTTTTAATTAGCCTCTTGTCACAGCAAGACGAAGAGAAAAACCGACTGGTTGCAGAGTGAAAGCAATACTGAGGCACAAACTTTTGTCAGCGTGAAATGTTTGAATTTTTGAAGTGTTTCCGGTCGATAATCAGCTGCCGAAACAGCTTGGATTGTATTGATTGTGTTTTAGCTTCAATRTGTTGCTTTGTTGTGTCGATTTCGGCTGATTTGATTATGAAAAAGCCTTAGGCGTAAATACTTGTGGCCTGAATTCATAAAACCTAAATATATTTGACAGAATTTAATTTAAGTTTACATACTTGTGTTTTGTTTCAGGTATAAGGATTACAGGGAACCCCCCTGGTCTCCAGATGCATACCAGTTCTCCAAACAGTTCTGGTGTGTCCTCTCTGCAAGACTGGCTTTTGTCATACTGTTTCAGGTATGTGTGTGAGTGTGTTGGGTATTTTTTAACTCACATTTTCATTATATTAATTATTTGCTTCTCAATGTTGTTGAGGTAAAGAGAGTGAGCACCTGCTGTAGGCACCAACTCTGTAATGTGTGGATCATGATGTTCTCTCTTTACAATCGGGGGTCTCATTGGTCAGAGTCCAGCTCCTTTGATGTTTGCACGCATGCGTGCGCGCGCGCGCACGAACACACACACACACCTAACATGTGTCCTCCAAATGTTCGTCCAGTGTTGTTGAGAACCTTTTTCAAATGAATGCTTGGAGACACATCATGAATCAGGAACACATCTGGGTTAGCCTACAGTTGCCCCATATGTTTCTTAAAAAGGCAGGGCCGCCACACTTTTTTTTAATCTAAAAACATTCTCCTCAAAAGAGCAACATCTTACTTTTTTTTTTAAAGAATCTAGTACCAATACAGCATCCATCACTTGGGCGAACCATGTCGACTTGAGATATGGAACATTTGCAGTAACACCACAGCAGACAATTTTCCCTCTTTTCCTCTATTGTATCCTAAGACTTTAGGGTGTCCCAAAACCATTTTTAAAAATCAAGTATGAGTTCAAGTACTTCAGTTTGGGTACTTCTTGATACTAAGTACTAACTGAGATAGAACTTGAACATTACACAATGACTTAAAAACACAATGGGCCTCATGCAAGAACCGTTCGTACACACAGATTTGTTCTTAAGTTGTGCGCACGAGTGATTTAGGAGAATTTGTGGCATTCRCCAATGTTTTCRTATTCKAAGATTTTTTTCAGATACGAACAAAATTCAGGAGTGGTCCAGACCTGTCGWATATTTTACGAGCAGTCAGTCTGCTGTTATCCAGATGGATTTTTCCTCCCTAATAACTTTACATTTCGTTAGTATGAAGATAATTTGAGTTGAAAATAAATCACACTCCATAATTATGTTGACAATAGGCTATTCTGCTTGAATTAGAGTTATAATTTTAAATG